>NW_028127439.1:0-47544 GCF_965231255.1 Vanellus vanellus
ACTCTCGGCAGCCTCCGGAGCAAAAAACGCAAACGTCCAGCCGCTGCTCCCACAGCAAAGGCCCCAGCGGGGAAAAGTCATGCTGGGTCCTCACTGCCTCCGGGAACCCCTTCAAATGCCCCACACCTTTTGGACCTCTCTGCTTTCCTGTGGACTCCATCCTCAAAACCACCATTTTTCACTCTCGGCAGCCTCCGGAGCAAAAAACGCAAACGTTCAGCACTGCTCCCACAGCAAAGGCCCCAGCGGGGAAAAGTCATGCTGGTCCTCACTGCCTCCGGGAACCCCTTCAAATGCCCCACACCTTTTGGACCTCTCTGCTTTCCTGTGGACTCCATCCTCAAAACCACCGTTTTTCACTCTCGGCATCCAGCGGAGCAAAAAACGCAAACGTCCAGCCGCTGCTCCCACAGCAAAGGCCCCAGCGGGGAAAAGTCATGCTGGTCCTCACTGCCTCCGGGAACCCCTTCAAATGCCCCACACCTTTTGGACCTCTCTGCTTTCCTGTGGACTCCATCCTCAAAACCACCGTTTTTCACTCTCGGCATCCAGCGGAGCAGAAAACGCAAACGTCCAGCCGCTGCTCCCACAGCAAAGGCCCCAGCGGGGAAAAGTCATGCTGGTCCTCACTGCCTCCGGGAACCCCTTCAAATGCCCCACACCTTTTGGACCTCTCTGCTTTCCTGTGGACTCCATCCTCAAAACCACCGTTTTTCACTCTCGGCATCCAGCGGAGCAAAAAACGCAAACGTCCAGCCGCTGCTCCCACAGCAAAGGCCCCAGCGGGGAAAAGTCATGCTGGTCCTCACTGCCTCCGGGAACCCCTTCAAATGCCCCACACCTTTTGGACCTCTCTGCTTTCCTGTGGACTCCATCCTCAAAACCACCATTTTTCACTCTCGGCAGCCTCCGGAGCAAAAAACGCAAACGTCCAGCCGCTGCTCCCACAGCAAAGGCCCCAGCGGGGAAAAGTCATGCTGGTCCTCACTGCCTCCAGGAACCCCTTCAAATGCCCCACACCTTTTGGACCTCTCTGCTTTCCTGTGGACTCCATCCTCAAAACCACCATTTTTCACTCTCGGCATCCAGCGGAGCAAAAAAAGCAAACGTCCAGCCGCTGCTTCCACAGCAAAGGCCCCAGCGGGGAAAAGTCATGCTGGTCCTCACTGCCTCCGGGAACCCCTTCAAATGCCCCACACCTTTTGGACCTCTCTGCTTTCCTGTGGACTCCATCCTCAAAACCACCGTTTTTCACTCTCGGCATCCAGCGGAGCAAAAAAAGCAAACGTCCAGCCGCTGCTTCCACAGCAAAGGCCCCAGCGGGGAAAAGTCATGCTGGTCCTCACTGCCTCCGGGAACCCCTTCAAATGCCCCACACCTTTTGGACCTCTCTGCTTTCCTGTGGACTCCATCCTCAAAACCACCGTTTTTCACTCTCGGCAGCCTCCGGAGCAAAAAACGCAAACGTCCAGCCGCTGCTCCCACAGCAAAGGCCCCAGCGGGGAAAAGTCATGCTGGTCCTCACTGCCTCCGGGAACCCCTTCAAATGCCCCACACCTTTTGGACCTCTCTGCTTTCTGTGGACTCCATCCTCAAAACCACCGTTTTTCCACTCTCGGCAGCCTCTGGAGCAAAAAACGCAAACGTCCAGCCGCTGCTCCCACAGCAAAGGCCCCAGCGGGGAAAAGTCATGCTGGTCCTCACTGCCTCCGGGAACCCCTTCAAATGCCCACACCTTTTGGACCTCTCTGCTTTCCTGTGGACTCCATCCTCAAAACCACCATTTTTCACTCTCGGCAGCCTCCGGAGCAAAAAAACGCAAACGTCCAGCCGCTGCTCCCACAGCAAAGGCCCCAGCGGGGAAAAGTCATGCTGGTCCTCACTGCCTCCGGGAACCCCTTCAAATGCCCCACACCTTTTGGACCTCTCTGCTTTCCTGTGGACTCCATCCTCAAAACCACCGTTTTTCACTCTCGGCATCCAGCGGAGCAAAAAAAAGCAAACGTCCAGCCGCTGCTTCCACAGCAAAGGCCCCAGCGGGGAAAAGTCATGCTGGTCCTCACTGCCTCCGGGAACCCCTTCAAATGCCCCACACCTTTTGGACCTCTCTGCTTTCCTGTGGACTCCATCCTCAAAACCACCATTTTTCACTCTCGGCAGCCTCCGGAGCAAAAAACGCAAACGTCCAGCCGCTGCTCCCACAGCAAAGGCCCCAGCGGGGAAAAGTCATGCTGGTCCTCACTGCCTCCGGGAACCCCTTCAAATGCCCCCACACCTTTTGGACCTCTCTGCTTTCCTGTGGACTCCATCCTCAAAACCACCGTTTTTGACTCTCGGCAGCCTCCGGAGCAAAAAACGCAAACGTCCAGCCGCTGCTCCCACAGCAAAGGCCCCAGCGGGGAAAAGTCATGCTGGTCCTCACTGCCTCCGGGAACCCCTTCAAATGCCCCACACCTTTTGGACCTCTCTGCTTTCCTGTGGACTCCATCCTCAAAACCACCATTTTTCACTCTCGGCAGCCTCCGGAGCAAAAAACGCAAACGTCCAGCCGCTGCTCCCACAGCAAAGGCCCCAGCGGGGAAAAGTCATGCTGGTCCTCACTGCCTCCAGGAACCCCTTCAAATGCCCCACACCTTTTGGACCTCTCTGCTTTCCTGTGGACTCCATCCTCAAAACCACCGTTTTTCACTCTCGGCATCCAGCGGAGCAAAAAAAGCAAACGTCCAGCCGCTGCTTCCACAGCAAAGGCCCCAGCGGGGAAAAGTCATGCTGGTCCTCACTGCCTCCGGGAACCCCTTCAAATGCCCCACACCTTTTGGACCTCTCTGCTTTCCTGTGGACTCCATCCTCAAAACCACCATTTTTCACTCTCGGCAGCCTCCGGAGCAAAAAACGCAAACGTTCAGCACTGCTCCCACAGCAAAGGCCCCAGCGGGGAAAAGTCATGCTGGTCCTCACTGCCTCCGGGAACCCCTTCAAATGCCCCACACCTTTTGGACCTCTCTGCTTTCCTGTGGACTCCATCCTCAAAACCACCGTTTTTCAATCTCGGCAGCCTCCGGAGCAAAAAAACGCAAACGTCCAGCCGCTGCTCCCACAGCAAAGGCCCCAGCGGGGAAAAGTCATGCTGGTCCTCACTGCCTCCGGGAACCCCTTCAAATGCCCCACACCTTTTGGACCTCTCTGCTTTCCTGTGGACTCCATCCTCAAAACCACCGTTTTTCACTCTCGGCAGCCTCCGGAGCAAAAAACGCAAACGTCCAGCCGCTGCTCCCACAGCAAAGGCCCCAGCGGGAAAAGTCATGCTGGTCCTCACTGCCTCCGGGAACCCCTTCAAATGCCCCACACCTTTTGGACCTCTCTGCTTCCTGTGGACTCCATCCTCAAAACCACCGTTTTTCACTCTCGGCAGCCTCCGGAGCAAAAAAACGCAAACGTCCAGCCGCTGCTCCCACAGCAAAGGCCCCAGCGGGAAAAGTCATGCTGGTCCTCACTGCCTCCGGGAACCCCTTCAAATGCCCCACACCTTTTGGACCTCTCTGCTTTCCTGTGGACTCCATCCTCAAAACCACCATTTTTCACTCTCGGCAGCCTCCGGAGCAAAAAACGCAAACGTCCAGCCGCTGCTCCCACAGCAAAGGCCCCAGCGGGGAAAAGTCATGCTGGTCCTCACTGCCTCCGGGAACCCCTTCAAATGCCCCACACCTTTTGGACCTCTCTGCTTTCCTGTGGACTCCATCCTCAAAACCACCGTTTTTCACTCTCGGCAGCCTCCGGAGCAAAAAACGCAAACGTCCAGCCGCTGCTCCCACAGCAAAGGCCCCAGCGGGGAAAAGTCATGCTGGTCCTCACTGCCTCCGGGAACCCCTTCAAATGCCCCACACCTTTTGGACCTCTCTGCTTTCCTGTGGACTCCATCCTCAAAACCACCATTTTTCACTCTCGGCAGCCTCCGGAGCAAAAAACGCAAACGTTCAGCACTGCTCCCACAGCAAAGGCCCCAGCGGGGAAAAGTCATGCTGGTCCTCACTGCCTCCGGGAACCCCTTCAAATGCCCCACACCTTTTGGACCTCTCTGCTTTCCTGTGGACTCCATCCTCAAAACCACCGTTTTTCACTCTCGGCATCCAGCGGAGCAAAAAACGCAAACGTCCAGCCGCTGCTCCCACAGCAAAGGCCCCAGCGGGGAAAAGTCATGCTGGTCCTCACTGCCTCCGGGAACCCCTTCAAATGCCCCACACCTTTTGGACCTCTCTGCTTTCCTGTGGACTCCATCCTCAAAACCACCGTTTTTCACTCTCGGCATCCAGCGGAGCAGAAAACGCAAACGTCCAGCCGCTGCTCCCACAGCAAAGGCCCCAGCGGGGAAAAGTCATGCTGGTCCTCACTGCCTCCGGGAACCCCTTCAAATGCCCCACACCTTTTGGACCTCTCTGCTTTCCTGTGGACTCCATCCTCAAAACCACCGTTTTTCACTCTCGGCATCCAGCGGAGCAAAAAACGCAAACGTCCAGCCGCTGCTCCCACAGCAAAGGCCCCAGCGGGGAAAAGTCATGCTGGTCCTCACTGCCTCCGGGAACCCCTTCAAATGCCCCACACCTTTTGGACCTCTCTGCTTTCCTGTGGACTCCATCCTCAAAACCACCATTTTTCACTCTCGGCAGCCTCCGGAGCAAAAAACGCAAACGTCCAGCCGCTGCTCCCACAGCAAAGGCCCCAGCGGGGAAAAGTCATGCTGGTCCTCACTGCCTCCAGGAACCCCTTCAAATGCCCCACACCTTTTGGACCTCTCTGCTTTCCTGTGGACTCCATCCTCAAAACCACCATTTTTCACTCTCGGCATCCAGCGGAGCAAAAAAAGCAAACGTCCAGCCGCTGCTTCCACAGCAAAGGCCCCAGCGGGGAAAAGTCATGCTGGTCCTCACTGCCTCCGGGAACCCCTTCAAATGCCCCACACCTTTTGGACCTCTCTGCTTTCCTGTGGACTCCATCCTCAAAACCACCGTTTTTCACTCTCGGCATCCAGCGGAGCAAAAAAAGCAAACGTCCAGCCGCTGCTTCCACAGCAAAGGCCCCAGCGGGGAAAAGTCATGCTGGTCCTCACTGCCTCCGGGAACCCCTTCAAATGCCCCACACCTTTTGGACCTCTCTGCTTTCCTGTGGACTCCATCCTCAAAACCACCATTTTTCACTCTCGGCAGCCTCCGGAGCAAAAAACGCAAACGTTCAGCACTGCTCCCACAGCAAAGGCCCCAGCGGGGAAAAGTCATGCTGGTCCTCACTGCCTCCGGGAACCCCTTCAAATGCCCCACACCTTTTGGACCTCTCTGCTTTCCTGTGGACTCCATCCTCAAAACCACCGTTTTTCACTCTCGGCATCCAGCGGAGCAGAAAACGCAAACGTCCAGCCGCTGCTCCCACAGCAAAGGCCCCAGCAGGGAAAAGTCATGCTGGTCCTCACTGCCTCCGGGAACCCCTTCAAATGCCCCACACCTTTTGGACCTCTCTGCTTTCCTGTGGACTCCATCCTCAAAACCACCGTTTTTCACTCTCGGCATCCGCCGGAGCAAAAAACGCAAACGTCCAGCCGCTGCTCCCACAGCAAAGGCCCCAGCGGGGAAAAGTCATGCTGGTCCTCACTGCCTCCGGGAACCCCTTCAAATGCCCCACACCTTTTGGACCTCTCTGCTTTCCTGTGGACTCCATCCTCAAAACCACCGTTTTTCACTCTCGGCAGCCTCCGGAGCAAAAAAAGCAAACGTCCAGCCGCTGCTTCCACAGCAAAGGCCCCAGCGCGGAAAAGTCATGCTGGTCCTCACTGCCTCCGGCAACCCCTTCAAATGCCCCACACCTTTTGGACCTCTCTGCTTTCCTGTGGACTCCATCCTCAAAACCACCGTTTTTCACTCTCGGCAGCCTCCGGAGCAAAAAACGCAAACGTCCAGCCGCTGCTCCCACAGCAAAGGCCCCAGCGGGGAAAAGTCATGCTGGTCCTCACTGCCTCCGGCAACCCCTTCAAATGCCCCACACCTTTTGGACCTCTCTGCTTTCCTGTGGACTCCATCCTCAAAACCACCATTTTTCACTCTCGGCAGCCTCCGGAGCAAAAAACGCAAACGTCCAGCCGCTGCTCCCACAGCAAAGGCCCCAGCGGGGAAAAGTCATGCTGGTCCTCACTGCCTCCGGGAACCCCTTCAAATGCCCCACACCTTTTGGACCTCTCTGCTTTCCTGTGGACTCCATCCTCAAAACCACCGTTTTTCACTCTCGGCATCCAGCGGAGCAAAAAAAGCAAACGTCCAGCCGCAGCTTCCACAGCAAAGGCCCCAGCGGGGAAAAGTCATGCTGGTCCTCACTGCCTCCGGGAACCCCTTCAAATGCCCCACACCTTTTGGACCTCTCTGCTTTCCTGTGGACTCCATCCTCAAAACCACCATTTTTCACTCTCGGCAGCCTCCGGAGCAAAAAACGCAAACGTTCAGCACTGCTCCCACAGCAAAGGCCCCAGCGGGGAAAAGTCATGCTGGTCCTCACTGCCTCCGGGAACCCCTTCAAATGCCCCACACCTTTTGGACCTCTCTGCTTTCCTGTGGACTCCATCCTCAAAACCACCGTTTTTCACTCTCGGCAGCCTCCGGAGCAAAAAACGCAAACGTCCAGCCGCTGCTCCCACAGCAAAGGCCCCAGCGGGGAAAAGTCATGCTGGTCCTCACTGCCTCCGGGAACCCCTTCAAATGCCCCACACCTTTTGGACCTCTCTGCTTTCCTGTGGACTCCATCCTCAAAACCACCGTTTTTGACTCTCGGCAGCCTCCGGAGCAAAAAACGCAAACGTCCAGCCGCTGCTCCCACAGCAAAGGCCCCAGCGGGGAAAAGTCATGCTGGTCCTCACTGCCTCCGGGAACCCCTTCAAATGCCCCACACCTTTTGGACCTCTCTGCTTTCCTGTGGACTCCATCCTCAAAACCACCATTTTTCACTCTCGGCAGCCTCCGGAGCAAAAAACGCAAACGTCCAGCCGCTGCTCCCACAGCAAAGGCCCCAGCGGGGAAAAGTCATGCTGGTCCTCACTGCCTCCGGGAACCCCTTCAAATGCCCCACACCTTTTGGACCTCTCTGCTTTCCTGTGGACTCCATCCTCAAAACCACCGTTTTTCACTCTCGGCATCCAGCGGAGCAAAAAATGCAAACGTCCAGCCGCTGCTTCCACAGCAAAGGCCCCAGCGGGGAAAAGTCATGCTGGTCCTCACTGCCTCCGGGAACCCCTTCAAATGCCCCACACCTTTTGGACCTCTCTGCTTTCCTGTGGACTCCATCCTCAAAACCACCATTTTTCACTCTCGGCAGCCTCCGGAGCAAAAAACGCAAACGTTCAGCACTGCTGCCACAGCAAAGGCCCCAGCGGGGAAAAGTCATGCTGGTCCTCACTGCCTCCGGGAACCCCTTCAAATGCCCCACACCTTTTGGACCTCTCTGCTTTCCTGTGGACTCCATCCTCAAAACCACCGTTTTTCAATCTCGGCAGCCTCCGGAGCAAAAAACGCAAACGTCCAGCCGCTGCTCCCACAGCAAAGGCCCCAGCGGGGAAAAGTCATGCTGGTCCTCACTGCCTCCGGGAACCCCTTCAAATGCCCCACACCTTTTGGACCTCTCTGCTTTCCTGTGGACTCCATCCTCAAAACCACCGTTTTTCACTCTCGGCAGCCTCCGGAGCAAAAAACGCAAACGTCCAGCCGCTGCTCCCACAGCAAAGGCCCCAGCGGGGAAAAGTCATGCTGGTCCTCACTGCCTCCGGGAACCCCTTCAAATGCCCCACACCTTTTGGACCTCTCTGCTTTCCTGTGGACTCCATCCTCAAAACCACCATTTTTGACTCTCGGCAGCCTCCGGAGCAAAAAACGCAAACGTCCAGCCGCTGCTCCCACAGCAAAGGCCCCAGCGGGGAAAAGTCATGCTGGTCCTCACTGCCTCCGGGAACCCCTTCAAATGCCCCACACCTTTTGGACCTCTCTGCTTTCCTGTGGACTCCATCCTCAAAACCACCGTTTTTCACTCTCGGCAGCCTCCGGAGCAAAAAACGCAAACGTCCAGCCGCTGCTCCCACAGCAAAGGCCCCAGCGGGGAAAAGTCATGCTGGTCCTCACTGCCTCCGGGAACCCCTTCAAATGCCCCACACCTTTTGGACCTCTCTGCTTTCCTGTGGACTCCATCCTCAAAACCACCATTTTTCACTCTCGGCAGCCTCCGGAGCAAAAAACGCAAACGTTCAGCACTGCTCCCACAGCAAAGGCCCCAGCGGGGAAAAGTCATGCTGGTCCTCACTGCCTCCGGGAACCCCTTCAAATGCCCCACACCTTTTGGACCTCTCTGCTTTCCTGTGGACTCCATCCTCAAAACCACCGTTTTTCACTCTCGGCAGCCTCCGGAGCAAAAAACGCAAACGTCCAGCCGCTGCTCCCACAGCAAAGGCCCCAGCGGGGAAAAGTCATGCTGGTCCTCACTGCCTCCGGGAACCCCTTCAAATGCCCCACACCTTTTGGACCTCTCTGCTTTCCTGTGGACTCCATCCTCAAAACCACCGTTTTTCACTCTCGGCATCCAGCGGAGCAGAAAACGCAAACGTCCAGACGCTGCTCCCACAGCAAAGGCCCCAGCAGGGAAAAGTCATGCTGGTCCTCACTGCCTCCGGGAACCCCTTCAAATGCCCCACACCTTTTGGACCTCTCTGCTTTCCTGTGGACTCCATCCTCAAAACCACCGTTTTTCACTCTCGGCATCCAGCGGAGCAAAAAACGCAAACGTCCAGCCGCTGCTCCCACAGCAAAGGCCCCAGCGGGGAAAAGTCATGCTGGTCCTCACTGCCTCCGGGAACCCCTTCAAATGCTCCACACCTTTTGGACCTCTCTGCTTTCCTGTGGACTCCATCCTCAAAACCACCGTTTTTGACTCTCGGCAGCCTCTGGAGCAAAAAACGCAAACGTCCAGCCGCTGCTCCCACAGCAAAGGCCCCAGCGGGGAAAAGTCATGCTGGTCCTCACTGCCTCCGGGAACCCCTTCAAATGCCCCACACCTTTTGGACCTCTCTGCTTTCCTGTGGACTCCATCCTCAAAACCACCATTTTTCACTCTCGGCAGCCTCCGGAGCAAAAAACGCAAACGTCCAGCCGCTGCTCCCACAGCAAAGGCCCCAGCGGGGAAAAGTCATGCTGGTCCTCACTGCCTCCAGGAACCCCTTCAAATGCCCCACACCTTTTGGACCTCTCTGCTTTCCTGTGGACTCCATCCTCAAAACCACCATTTTTCACTCTCGGCATCCAGCGGAGCAAAAAAAGCAAAGGTCCAGCCGCTGCTTCCACAGCAAAGGCCCCAGCGGGGAAAAGTCATGCTGGTCCTCACTGCCTCCGGGAACCCCTTCAAATGCCCCACACCTTTTGGACCTCTCTGCTTTCCTGTGGACTCCATCCTCAAAACCACCGTTTTTCACTCTCGGCATCCAGCGGAGCAAAAAAAGCAAACGTCCAGCCGCTGCTTCCACAGCAAAGGCCCCAGCGGGGAAAAGTCATGCTGGTCCTCACTGCCTCCGGGAACCCCTTCAAATGCCCCACACCTTTTGGACCTCTCTGCTTTCCTGTGGACTCCATCCTCAAAACCACCATTTTTCACTCTCAGCAGCCTCCGGAGCAAAAAACGCAAACGTTCAGCACTGCTCCCACAGCAAAGGCCCCAGCGGGGAAAAGTCATGCTGGTCCTCACTGCCTCCGGGAACCCCTTCAAATGCCCCACACCTTTTGGACCTCTCTGCTTTCCTGTGGACTCCATCCTCAAAACCACCGTTTTTCACTCTCGGCAGCCTCCGGAGCAAAAAACGCAAACGTCCAGCCGCTGCTCCCACAGCAAAGGCCCCAGCGGGGAAAAGTCATGCTGGTCCTCACTGCCTCCGGGAACCCCTTCAAATGCCCCACACCTTTTGGACCTCTCTGCTTTCCTGTGGACTCCAACCTCAAAACCACCGTTTTTCACTCTCGGCATCCAGCGGAGCAGAAAACGCAAACGTCCAGCCGCTGCTCCCACAGCAAAGGCCCCAGCAGGGAAAAGTCATGCTGGTCCTCACTGCCTCCGGGAACCCCTTCAAATGCCCCACACCTTTTGGACCTCTCTGCTTTCCTGTGGACTCCATCCTCAAAACCACCGTTTTTCACTCTCGGCATCCAGCGGAGCAAAAAACGCAAACGTCCAGCCGCTGCTCCCACAGCAAAGGCCCCAGCGGGGAAAAGTCATGCTGGTCCTCACTGCCTCCGGGAACCCCTTCAAATGCCCCACACCTTTTGGACCTCTCTGCTTTCCTGTGGACTCCATCCTCAAAACCACCGTTTTTCACTCTCGGCATCCAGCGGAGCAAAAAAAGCAAACGTCCAGCCGCTGCTTCCACAGCAAAGGCCCCAGCGGGGAAAAGTCATGCTGGTCCTCACTGCCTCCGGCAACCCCTTCAAATGCCCCACACCTTTTGGACCTCTCTGCTTTCCTGTGGACTCCATCCTCAAAACCACCGTTTTTCACTCTCGGCAGCCTCCGGAGCAAAAAACGCAAACGTCCAGCCGCTGCTCCCACAGCAAAGGCCCCAGCGGGGAAAAGTCATGCTGGTCCTCACTGCCTCCGGGAACCCCTTCAAATGCCCCACACCTTTTGGACCTCTCTGCTTTCCTGTGGACTCCATCCTCAAAACCACCGTTTTTCACTCTCGGCAGCCTCCGGAGCAAAAAACGCAAACGTCCAGCCGCTGCTCCCACAGCAAAGGCCCCAGCGGGGAAAAGTCATGCTGGTCCTCACTGCCTCCAGGAACCCCTTCAAATGCCCCACACCTTTTGGACCTCTCTGCTTTCCTGTGGACTCCATCCTCAAAACCACCGTTTTTCACTCTCGGCAGCCTCCGGAGCAAAAAACGCAAACGTCCAGCCGCTGCTCCCACAGCAAAGGCCCCAGTGGGGAAAAGTCATGCTGGTCCTCACTGCCTCCGGGAACCCCTTCAAATGCCCCACACCTTTTGGACCTCTCTGCTTTCCTGTGGACTCCATCCTCAAAACCACCGTTTATCACTCTCGGCAGCCTCTGGAGCAAAAAACGCAAACGTCCAGCCGCTGCTCCCACAGCAAAGGCCCCAGCGGGGAAAAGTCATGCTGGTCCTCACTGCCTCCGGGAACCTCTTCAAATGCCCCACACCTTTTGGACCTCTCTGCTTTCCTGTGGACTCCATCCTCAAAACCACCATTTTTCACTCTCGGCAGCCTCCGGAGCAAAAAACGCAAACGTCCAGCCGCTGCTCCCACAGCAAAGGCCCCAGCGGGGAAAAGTCATGCTGGTCCTCACTGCCTCCGGGAACCCCTTCAAATGCCCCACACCTTTTGGACCTCTCTGCTTTCCTGTGGACTCCATCCTCAAAACCACCATTTTTGACTCTCGGCAGCCTCCGGAGCAAAAAACGCAAACGTCCAGCCGCTGCTCCCACAGCAAAGGCCCCAGCGGGGAAAAGTCATGCTGGTCCTCACTGCCTCCGGGAACCCCTTCAAATGCCCCACACCTTTTGGACCTCTCTGCTTTCCTGTGGACTCCATCCTCAAAACCACCGTTTTTCACTCTCGGCAGCCTCCGGAGCAAAAAACGCAAACGTCCAGCCGCTGCTCCCACAGCAAAGGCCCCAGCAGGGAAAAGTCATGCTGGTCCTCACTGCCTCCGGGAACCTCTTCAAATGCCCCACACCTTTTGGACCTCTCTGCTTTCCTGTGGACTCCATCCTCAAAACCACCGTTTTTCACTCTCGGCAGCCTCCGGAGCAAAAAACGCAAACGTCCAGCCGCTGCTCCCACAGCAAAGGCCCCAGCGGGGAAAAGTCATGCTGGTCCTCACTGCCTCCGGGAACCCCTTCAAATGCCCCACACCTTTTGGACCTCTCTGCTTTCCTGTGGACTCCATCCTCAAAACCACCATTTTTCACTCTCGGCAGCCTCCGGAGCAAAAAACGCAAACGTCCAGCCGCTGCTCCCACAGCAAAGGCCCCAGCGGGGAAAAGTCATGCTGGTCCTCACTGCCTCCAGGAACCCCTTCAAATGCCCCACACCTTTTGGACTTCTCTGCTTTCCTGTGGACTCCATCCTCAAAACCACCATTTTTCACTCTCGGCATCCAGCGGAGCAAAAAAAGTAAACGTCCAGCCGCTGCTTCCACAGCAAAGGCCCCAGCGGGGAAAAGTCATGCTGGTCCTCACTGCCTCCGGGAACCCCTTCAAATGCCCCACACCTTTTGGACCTCTCTGCTTTCCTGTGGACTCCATCCTCAAAACCACCGTTTTTCACTCTCGGATCCAGCGGAGCAAAAAAAGCAAACGTCCAGCCGCTGCTTCCACAGCAAAGGCCCCAGCGGGGAAAAGTCATGCTGGTCCTCACTGCCTCCGGGAACCCCTTCAAATGCCCCACACCTTTTGGACCTCTCTGCTTTCCTGTGGACTCCAACCTCAAAACCACCGTTTTTCACTCTCGGCATCCAGCGGAGCAGAAAACGCAAACGTCCAGCCGCTGCTCCCACAGCAAAGGCCCCAGCAGGGAAAAGTCATGCTGGTCCTCACTGCCTCCGGGAACCCCTTCAAATGCCCCACACCTTTTGGACCTCTCTGCTTTCCTGTGGACTCCATCCTCAAAACCACCGTTTTTCACTCTCGGCATCCAGCGGAGCAAAAAACGCAAACGTCCAGCCGCTGCTCCCACAGCAAAGGCCCCAGCGGGGAAAAGTCATGCTGGTCCTCACTGCCTCCGGGAACCCCTTCAAATGCCCCACACCTTTTGGACCTCTCTGCTTTCCTGTGGACTCCATCCTCAAAACCACCGTTTTTCACTCTCGGCAGCCTCCGGAGCAAAAAAAGCAAACGTCCAGCCGCTGCTTCCACAGCAAAGGCCCCAGCGGGGAAAAGTCATGCTGGTCCTCACTGCCTCCGGCAACCCCTTCAAATGCCCCACACCTTTTGGACCTCTCTGCTTTCCTGTGGACTCCATCCTCAAAACCACCGTTTTTCACTCTCGGCAGCCTCCGGAGCAAAAAACGCAAACGTCCAGCCGCTGCTCCCACAGCAAAGGCCCCAGCGGGGAAAAGTCATGCTGGTCCTCACTGCCTCCGGGAACCCCTTCAAATGCCCCACACCTTTTGGACCTCTCTGCTTTCCTGTGGACTCCATCCTCAAAACCACCGTTTTTCACTCTCGGCAGCCTCCGGAGCAAAAAACGCAAACGTCCAGCCGCTGCTCCCACAGCAAAGGCCCCAGCGGGGAAAAGTCATGCTGGTCCTCACTGCCTCCGGGAACCCCTTCAAATGCCCCACACCTTTTGGACCTCTCTGCTTTCCTGTGGACTCCATCCTCAAAACCACCATTTTTTGACTCTCGGCAGCCTCCGGAGCAAAAAACGCAAACGTCCAGCCGCTGCTCCCACAGCAAAGGCCCCAGCGGGGAAAAGTCATGCTGGTCCTCACTGCCTCCGGGAACCCCTTCAAATGCCCCACACCTTTTGGACCTCTCTGCTTTCCTGTGGACTCCATCCTCAAAACCACCGTTTTTCACTCTCGGCATCCAGCGGAGCAGAAAACGCAAACGTCCAGCCGCTGCTCCCACAGCAAAGGCCCCAGCGGGGAAAAGTCATGCTGGTCCTCACTGCCTCCGGGAACCCCTTCAAATGCCCCACACCTTTTGGACCTCTCTGCTTTCCTGTGGACTCCATCCTCAAAACCACCGTTTTTCACTCTCGGCATCCAGCGGAGCAAAAAACGCAAACGTCCAGCCGCTGCTCCCACAGCAAAGGCCCCAGCGGGGAAAAGTCATGCTGGTCCTCACTGCCTCCGGGAACCCCTTCAAATGCCCCACACCTTTTGGACCTCTCTGCTTTCCTGTGGACTCCATCCTCAAAACCACCATTTTTCACTCTCGGCAGCCTCCGGAGCAAAAAACGCAAACGTCCAGCCGCTGCTCCCACAGCAAAGGCCCCAGCGGGGAAAAGTCATGCTGGTCCTCACTGCCTCCAGAAACCCCTTCAAATGCCCCACACCTTTTGGACCTCTCTGCTTTCCTGTGGACTCCATCCTCAAAACCACCGTTTTTCACTCTCGGCAGCCTCCGGAGCAAAAAACGCAAACGTCCAGCCGCTGCTCCCACAGCAAAGGCCCCAGCGGGGAAAAGTCATGCTGGTCCTCACTGCCTCCGGGAACCCCTTCAAATGCCCCACACCTTTTGGACCTCTCTGCTTTCCTGTGGACTCCATCCTCAAAATCACCGTTTTTCACTCTCGGCAGCCTCCGGAGCAAAAAACGCAAACGTCCAGCCGCTGCTCCCACAGCAAAGGTTCCAAGGCGGAAAAGTCATGCTGGTCCTCACTGCCTCCGGGAACCCCTTCAAATGCCCCACACCTTTTGGACCTCTCTGCTTTCCTGTGGACTCCATCCTCAAAACCACCGTTTTTCACCCTCAGCAGCCTCCGGAGCAAAAAATGCAAACGTCCAGCCGCTGCTCCCACAGCAAAGGCCCCAGCGGGGAAAAGTCATGCTGGTCCTCACTGCCTCCGGGAACCCCTTCAAATGCCCCACACCTTTTGGACCTCTCTGCTTTCCTGTGGACTCCATCCTCAAAACCACCGTTTTTCACTCTCGGCAGCCTCCGGAGCAAAAAACGCAGATGTCCAGCCGCTGCTCCCACAGCAAAGGCCCCAGCGGGGAAAAGTCATGCTGGTCCTCACTGCCTCCGGGAACCCCTTCAAATGCCCCACACCTTTTGGACCTCTCTGTTTTCCTGTGGACTCCATCCTCAAACCACCGTTTTTCACTCTCGGCATCCGCCGGAGCAAAAAACGCAAACGTCCAGCCGCTGGTCCCACAGCAAAGGCCCCAGCGGGGAAAAGTCATGCTGGTCCTCACTGCCTCCGGGAACCCCTTCAAATGCCCCACACCTTTTGGACCTCTCTGCTTTCCTGTGGACTCCATCCTCAAAACCACCGTTTTTCACTCTCGGCAGCCTCCGGAGCAAAAAACGCAAACGTCCAGCCGCTGCTTCCACAGCAAAGGCCCCAGCGGGGAAAAGTCATGCTGGTCCTCACTGCCTCCAGGAACCCCTTCAAATGCCCCACACCTTTTGGACCTCTCTGCTTTCCTGTGGACTCCATCCTCAAAACCACCGTTTTTAACCCTCGGCAGCCTCCGGAGCAAAAAACGCAAACGTCCAGCCGCTGCTCCCACAGCAAAGGCCCCAGCGGGGAAAAGTCATGCTGGTCCTCACTGCCTCCGGGAACCCCTTCAAATGCCCCACACCTTTTGGACCTCTCTGCTTTCCTGTGGACTCCATCCTCAAAACCACAGTTTTTCACTCTCGGCAGCCTCCGGAGCAAAAAACGCAAACGTCCAGCCGCTGCTCCCACAGCAAAGGCCCCAGCAGGGAAAAGTCATGCTGGTCCTCACTGCCTCCGGGAACCCCTTCAAATGCCCCACACCTTTTGGACCTCTCTGCTTTCCTGTGGACTCCATCCTCAAAACCACCGTTTTTAACCCTCGGTAGTCTCTGTAGCAAAAAACGCAAACGTCCAGCCGCTGCTCCCACAGCAAAGGCCCCAGCGGGGAAAAGTCATGCTGGTCCTCACTGCCTCCGGGAACCCCTTCAAATGCCCCACACCTTTTGGACCTCTCTGCTTTCCTGTGGACTCCATCCTCAAAACCACTGTTATTAACCCTCGGTAGTCTCTGTAGCAAAAAACGCAAACGTCCAGCCGCTGCTCCCACAGCAAAGGCCCCAGCAGGGAAAAGTCATGCTGGTCCTCACTGCCTCCGGGAACCCCTTCAAATGCCCCACACCTTTTGGACCTCTCTGCTTTCCTGTGGACTCCATCCTCAAAACCACCGTTATTAACCTTCGGTAGTCTCTGTAGCAAAAAACGCAAACGTCCAGCCGCTGCTCCCACAGCAAAGGTTCCAAGGTGGAAAAGTCATGCTGGTCCTCACTGCCTCCGGGAACCCCTTCAAATGCCCCACACCTTTTGGACCTCTCTGCTTTCCTGTGGACTCCATCCTCAAAACCACCGTTATTAACCCCCGGTAATCTCTGTAGCAAAAAACGCAAACGTTCTGCCGCTGCTCCCACAGCAAAGGCCCCAGCGGGGAAAAGTCATGCTGGTCCTCACTGCCTCCGGGAACCCCTTGAAATGCCCCACACCTTTTGGACCTCTCTGCTTTCCTGTGGACTCCATCCTCAAAACCACCGTTTTTCACTCTCGGCAGCCTCCGGAGCAAAAAACGCAAACATCCAGCCGCTGCTCCCACAGCAAAAACCCCAGCGGGGAAAAGTCATGCTGGTCCTCACTGCCTCCAGGAACCCCTTCAAATGCCCCACACCTTTTGGACCTCTCTGCTTTCCTGTGGACTCCATCCTCAAAACCACCGTTATTAACCCTCGGTAGTCTCTGTAGCAAAAAACGCAAACGTTCTGCCGCTGCTCCCACAGCAAAGGCCCCAGCGGGGAAAAGTCATGCTGGTCCTCACTGCCTCCGGGAACCCCTTCAAATGCCCCACACCTTTTGGACCTCTCTGCTTTCCTGTGGACTCCATCCTCAAAACCACCGTTTTTCACTCTCGGCAGCCTCCGGAGCAAAAAACGCAAACGTCCAGCCGCTGCTACCACAGCAAAGGCCCCAGCGGGGAAAAGTCATGCTGGTCCTCACTGCCTCCGGGAACCCCTTCAAATGCCCCACACCTTTTGGACCTCTCTGCTTTCCTGTGGACTCCATCCTCAAAACCACCGTTTTTCACTCTCGGCAGCCTCCGGAGCAAAAAACGCAGATGTCCAGCCGCTGCTCCCACAGCAAAGGCCCCAGCGGGGAAAAGTCATGCTGGTCCTCACTGCCTCCGGGAACCCCTTCAAATGCCCCACACCTTTTGGACCTCTCTGCTTTCCTGTGGACTCCATCCTCAAAACCACCATTTTTCACTCTCGGCAGCCTCCGGAGCAAAAAACGCAAACGTCCAGCCGCTGCTCCCACAGCAAAAACCCCAGCGGGGAAAAGTCATGCTGGTCCTCACTGCCTCCGGGAACCCCTTCAAATGCCCCACACCTTTTGGACCTCTCTGCTTTCCTGTGGACTCCATCCTCAAAACCACCGTTTTTCACTCTCGGCAGCCTCCGGAGCAAAAAACGCAAACGTCCAGCCGCTGCTCCCACAGCAAAAGCCCCAGCGGGGAAAAGTCATGCTGGTCCTCACTGCCTCCGGGAACCCCTTCAAATGCCCCACACCTTTTAGACCTCTCTGCTTTCCTGTGGACTCCATCCTCAAAACCACCATTTTTCACTCTCGGCAGCCTCCGGAGCAAAAAGCGCAAACGTCCAGCCGCTGGTCCCACAGCAAAGGCCCCAGCGGGGAAAAGTCATGCTGGTCCTCACTGCCTCCGGGAACCCCTTCAAATGCCCCACACCTTTTGGACCTCTCTGCTTTCCTGTGGACTCCATCCTCAAAACCACCGTTTTTCACTCTCAGCAGCCTCCAGAGCAAAAAACGCAAACGTCTAGCCGCTGCTCCCACAGCAAAGCCCCAGCGGGGAAAAGTCATGCTGGTCCTCACTGCCTCCGGGAACCCCTTCAAATGCCCCACACCTTTTGGACCTCTCTGCTTTCCTGTGGACTCCATCCTCAAAACCACCGTTTTTAACCCTCGGTAGTCTCTGTAGCAAAAGACGCAAACGTCCAGCCGCTGCTCGCACAGCAAAGGCCCCAGCGGGGAAAAGTCATGCTGGTCCTCACTGCCTCCGGGAACCCCTTCAAATGCCCCACACCTTTTGGACCTCTCTGCTTTCCTGTGGACTCCATCCTCAAAACCACCGTTTTTCACTCTCGGCAGCCTCCAGAGCAAAAAACGCAAACGTCCAGCCGCTGCTCCCACAGCAAAGGCCCCAGCGGGGAAAAGTCATGCTGGTCCTCACTGCCTCCGGGAACCCCTTCAAATGCCCCACACCTTTTGGAATTCTCTGCTTTCCTGTGGACTCCACCCTCAAAACCACCGTTTTTCACTCTCAGCAGCCTCCGGAGCAAAAAACGCAAACGTCCAGCCGCTGCTCCCACAGCAAAGGCCCCAGCGGGGACAAGTCATGCTGGTCCTCACTGCCTCCGGGAACCCCTTCAAATGCCCCACACCTTTTGGACCTCTCTGCTTTCCTGTGGACTCCATCCTCAAAACCACCGTTTTTCACTCTCGGCATCCGCCGGAGCAAAAAACGCAAACGTCCAGCCGCTGCTCCCACAGCAAAGGTTCCAAGGCGGAAAAGTCATGCTGGTCCTCACTGCCTCCGGGAACCCCTTCAAATGCCCCACACCTTTTGGACCTCTCTGCTTTCCTGTGGACTCCATCCTCAAAACCACCGTTTTTCACTCTCGGCAGCCTCCGGAGCAAAAAACGCAAACGTCCAGCCGCTGCTCCCACAGCAAAGGCCCCAGCGGGGAAAAGTCATGCTGGTCCTCACTGCCTCCGGGAACCCCTTCAAATGCCCCACACCTTTTGGACCTCTCTGCTTTCCTGTGGACTCCATCCTCAAAACCACCGTTTTTCACTCTCGGCAGCCTCCGGAGCAAAAAACGCAAACGTCCAGCCGCTGCTCCCACAGCAAAGGCCCCAGCGGGGAAAAGTCATGCTGGTCCTCACTGCCTCCGGGAACCCCTTCAAATGCCCCACACCTTTTAGACCTCTCTGCTTTCCTGTGGACTCCATCCTCAAAACCACCATTTTTCACTCTCGGCAGCCTCCGGAGCAAAAAGCGCAAACGTCCAGCCGCTGCTCCCACAGGAAAGGCCCCAGTGGGGAAAAGTCATGCTGGTCCTCACTGCCTCCGGGAACCCCTTCAAATGCCCCACACCTTTTGCACCTCTCTGCTTTCCTGTGGACTCCATCCTCAAAACCACCGTTTTTCACTCTCAGCAGCCTCCAGAGCAAACAACGCAAACGTCCAGCCGCTGCTCCCACAGCAAAGGCCCCAGCGGGGAAAAGTCATGCTGGTCCTCACTGCCTCCGGGAACCCCTTCAAATGCCCCACACCTTTTGGAACTCTCTGCTTTCCTGTGGACTCCACCCTCAAAACCACCGTTTTTCACTCTCGGCAGCCTCCGGAGCAAAAAACGCAAAAGTCCAGCCGCTGCTCCCACAGCAAAGGCCCCAGCGGGGACAAGTCATGCTGGTCCTCACTGCCTCCGGGAACCCCTTCAAATGCCCCACACCTTTTGGAACTCTCTGCTTTCCTGTGGACTCCACCCTCAAAACCACCGTTTTTCACTCTCGGCAGCCTCCGGAGCAAAAAACGCAAAAGTCCAGCCGCTGCTCCCACAGCAAAGGCCCCAGCGGGGACAAGTCATGCTGGTCCTCACTGCCTCCGGGAACCCCTTCAAATGCCCCACACCTTTTGGACCTCTCTGCTTTCCTGTGGACTCCATCCTCAAAACCACCGTTTTTCACTCTCGGCAGCCTCCGGAGCAAAAAAACGCAAACGTCCAGCCGCTGCTCCCACAGCAAAGGCCCCAGCGGGGAAAAGTCATGCTGGTCCTCACTGCCTCCGGGAACCCCTTCAAATGCCCCACACCTTTTGGACCTCTCTGCTTTCCTGTGGACTCCATCCTCAAAACCACCGTTTTTCACTCTCGGCAGCCTCCAGAGCAAAAAACGCAAACGTCCAGCCGCTGCTCCCACAGCAAAGGCCCCAGCGGGGAAAAGTCATGCTGGTCCTCACTGCCTCCGGGAACCCCTTCAAATGCCCCACACCTTTTGGAATTCTCTGCTTTCCTGTGGACTCCACCCTCAAAACCACCGTTTTTCACTCTCAGCAGCCTCCGGAGCAAAAAACGCAAACGTCCAGCCGCTGCTCCCACAGCAAAGGCCCCAGCGGGGACAAGTCATGCTGGTCCTCACTGCCTCCGGGAACCCCTTCAAATGCCCCACACCTTTTGGACCTCTCTGCTTTCCTGTGGACTCCATCCTCAAAACCACCGTTTTTCACTCTCGGCATCCGCCGGAGCAAAAAACGCAAACGTCCAGCCGCTGCTCCCACAGCAAAGGTTCCAAGGCGGAAAAGTCATGCTGGTCCTCACTGCCTCCGGGAACCCCTTCAAATGCCCCACACCTTTTGGACCTCTCTGCTTTCCTGTGGACTCCATCCTCAAAACCACCGTTTTTCACCCTCAGCAGCCTCCGGAGCAAAAATGCAAACGTCCAGCCGCTGCTCCCACAGCAAAGGCCCCAGCGGGGAAAAGTCATGCTGGTCCTCACTGCCTCCGGGAACCCCTTCAAATGCCCCACACCTTTTGGACCTCTCTGCTTTCCTGTGGACTCCATCCTCAAAACCACCGTTATTAACCCTCGGTAGTCTCTGTAGCAAAAAACGCAAACGTTCTGCCGCTGCTCCCACAGCAAAGGCCCCAGCGGGGAAAAGTCATGCTGGTCCTCACTGCCTCCGGGAACCCCTTCAAATGCCCCACACCTTTTGGACCTCTCTGCTTTCCTGTGGACTCCATCCTCAAAACCACCGTTTTTCACTCTCGCCAGCCTCCGGAGCAAAAAACGCAAACGTCCAGCCGCTGCTACCACAGCAAAGGCCCCAGCGGGGAAAAGTCATGCTGGTCCTCACTGCCTCCGGGAACCCCTTCAAATGCCCCACACCTTTTGGACCTCTCTGCTTTCCTGTGGACTCCATCCTCAAAACCACCGTTTTTCACTCTCGGCAGCCTCCGGAGCAAAAAACGCAGATGTCCAGCCGCTGCTCCCACAGCAAAGGCCCCAGCGGGGAAAAGTCATGCTGGTCCTCACTGCCTCCGGGAACCCCTTCAAATGCCCCACACCTTTTGGACCTCTCTGCTTTCCTGTGGACTCCATCCTCAAAACCACCATTTTTCACTCTCGGCAGCCTCCGGAGCAAAAAACGCAAACGTCCAGCCGCTGCTCCCACAGCAAAAACCCCAGCGGGGAAAAGTCATGCTGGTCCTCACTGCCTCCGGGAACCCCTTCAAATGCCCCACACCTTTTGGACCTCTCTGCTTTCCTGTGGACTCCATCCTCAAAACCACCGTTTTTCACTCTCGGCATCCGCCGGAGCAAAAAACGCAAACGTCCAGCCGCTGCTCCCACAGCAAAGGTTCCAAGGCGGAAAAGTCATGCTGGTCCTCACTGCCTCCAGGAACCCCTTCAAATGCCCCACACCTTTTGGACCTCTCTGCTTTCCTGTGGACTCCATCCTCAAAACCACCGTTTTTCACTCTCGGCAGCCTCCAGAGCAAAAAACGCAAACGTCCAGCCGCTGCTCCCACAGCAAAGGCCCCAGCGGGGAAAAGTCATGCTGGTCCTCACTGCCTCCGGGAACCCCTTCAAATGCCCCACACCTTTTGGACCTCTCTGCTTTCCTGTGGACTCCATCCTCAAAACCACCGTTTTTCACTCTCGGCAGCCTCCGGAGCAAAAAACGCAAACGTCCAGCCGCTGCTCCCACAGCAAAGGCCCCAGCGGGGAAAAGTCATGCTGGTCCTCACTGCCTCCGGGAACCCCTTCAAATGCCCCACACCTTTTAGACCTCTCTGCTTTCCTGTGGACTCCATCCTCAAAACCACCATTTTTCACTCTCGGCAGCCTCCGGAGCAAAAAGCGCAAACGTCCAGCCGCTGGTCCCACAGCAAAGGCCCCAGCGGGGAAAAGTCATGCTGGTCCTCACTGCCTCCGGGAACCCCTTCAAATGCCCCACACCTTTTGGACCTCTCTGCTTTCCTGTGGACTCCATCCTCAAAACCACCGTTTTTCACTCTCAGCAGCCTCCAGAGCAAAAAACGCAAACGTCTAGCCGCTGCTCCCACAGCAAAGCCCCAGCGGGGAAAAGTCATGCTGGTCCTCACTGCCTCCGGGAACCCCTTCAAATGCCCCACACCTTTTGGACCTCTCTGCTTTCCTGTGGACTCCATCCTCAAAACCACCGTTTTTAACCCTCGGTAGTCTCTGTAGCAAAAGACGCAAACGTCCAGCCGCTGCTCGCACAGCAAAGGCCCCAGCGGGGAAAAGTCATGCTGGTCCTCACTGCCTCCGGGAACCCCTTCAAATGCCCCACACCTTTTGGACCTCTCTGCTTTCCTGTGGACTCCATCCTCAAAACCACCGTTTTTCACTCTCGGCAGCCTCCAGAGCAAAAAACGCAAACGTCCAGCCGCTGCTCCCACAGCAAAGGCCCCAGCGGGGAAAAGTCATGCTGGTCCTCACTGCCTCCGGGAACCCCTTCAAATGCCCCACACCTTTTGGAATTCTCTGCTTTCCTGTGGACTCCACCCTCAAAACCACCGTTTTTCACTCTCAGCAGCCTCCGGAGCAAAAAACGCAAAAGTCCAGCCGCTGCTCCCACAGCAAAGGCCCCAGCGGGGACAAGTCATGCTGGTCCTCACTGCCTCCGGGAACCCCTTCAAATGCCCCACACCTTTTGGACCTCTCTGCTTTCCTGTGGACTCCATCCTCAAAACCACCGTTTTTCACTCTCGGCATCCGCCGGAGCAAAAAACGCAAACGTCCAGCCGCTGCTCCCACAGCAAAGGTCCCAAGGCGGAAAAGTCATGCTGGTCCTCACTGCCTCCGGGAACCCCTTCAAATGCCCCACACCTTTTGGAACTCTCTGCTTTCCTGTGGACTCCACCCTCAAAACCACCGTTTTTCACTCTCGGCAGCCTCCAGAGCAAAAAACGCAAACGTCCAGCCGCTGCTCCCACAGCAAAGGCCCCAGCGGGGAAAAGTCATGCTGGTCCTCACTGCCTCCGGGAACCCCTTCAAATGCCCCACACCTTTTGGAACTCTCTGCTTTCCTGTGGACTCCACCCTCAAAACCACCGTTTTTCACTCTCGGCAGCCTCCGGAGCAAAAAACGCAAAAGTCCAGCCGCTGCTCCCACAGCAAAGGCCTCAGCGGGGACAAGTCATGCTGGTCCTCACTGCCTCCGGGAACCCCTTCAAATGCCCCACACCTTTTGGAACTCTCTGCTTTCCTGTGGACTCCACCCTCAAAACCACCGTTTTTCACTCTCGGCAGCCTCCGGAGCAAAAAACGCAAAAGTCCAGCCGCTGCTCCCACAGCAAAGGCCCCAGCGGGGACAAGTCATGCTGGTCCTCACTGCCTCCGGGAACCCCTTCAAATGCCCCACACCTTTTGGACCTCTCTGCTTTCCTGTGGACTCCATCCTCAAAACCACCGTTTTTCACTCTCGGCAGCCTCCGGAGCAAAAAAACGCAAACGTCCAGCCGCTGCTCCCACAGCAAAGGCCCCAGCGGGGAAAAGTCATGCTGGTCCTCACTGCCTCCGGGAACCCCTTCAAATGCCCCACACCTTTTGGACCTCTCTGTTTTCCTGTGGACTCCATCCTCAAAACCACCGTTTTTCACTCTCGGCAGCCTCCGGAGCAAAAAACGCAGATGTCCAGCCGCTGCTCCCACAGCAAAGGCCCCAGCGGGGAAAAGTCATGCTGGTCCTCACTGCCTCCGGGAACCCCTTCAAATGCCCCACACCTTTTGGACCTCTCTGCTTTCCTGTGGACTCCATCCTCAAAAGCACCGTTTTTCACTCTCTGCACACTCCGGATCTAAAACCGCAACCGTCCAACCGCTGCTCCCACAGCAAAGGTACCAGAGGCGAAAAGTCATGCTGGTCCTCACTGCCTCCGGGAACCCCTTCAAATGCCCCACACCTTTTGGACCTCTCTGCTTTCCTGTGGACTCCATCCTCAAAACCACCGTTTTTAACCCTCGGTAGTCTCTGTAGCAAAAAACGCAAACGTCCAGCCGCTGCTCCCACAGCAAAGGTTCAAAGGCGGAAAAGTCATGCTGGTCCTCACTGCCTCCGGGAACCCCTTCAAATGCCCCACACCTTTTGGACCTCTCTGCTTTCCTGTGGACTCCATCCTCAAAACCACCGTTTTTCACCCTCAGCAGCCTCCGGAGCAAAAAATGCAAACGTCCAGCCGCTGCTCCCACAGCAAAGGCCCCAGCGGGGAAAAGTCATGCTGGTCCTCACTGCCTCCGGGAACCCCTTCAAATGCCCCACACCTTTTGGACCTCTCTGCTTTCCTGTGGAATCCATCCTCAAAACCACCGTTTTTCACTCTCGGCAGCCTCCGGAGGAAAAAACGCAGATGTCCAGCCGCTGCTCCCACAGCAAAGGCCCCAGCGGGGAAAAGTCATGCTGGTCCTCACTGCCTCCGGGAACCCCTTCAAATGCCCCACACCTTTTGGACCTCTCTGTTTTCCTGTGGACTCCATCCTCAAAACCACCGTTTTTCACTCTAGGCATACGCCGGAGCAAAAAACGCAAACGTCCAGCCGCTGCTCCCACAGCAAAGGTTCCAAGGCGGAAAAGTCATGCTGGTCCTCACTGCCTCCGGGAACCCCTTCAAATGCCCCACACCTTTTGCACCTCTCTGTTTTCCTGTGGACTCCATCCTCAAAACCACCGTTTTTCACTCTCGGCAGCCTCCGGAGCAAAAAACGCAGATGTCCAGCCGCTGCTCCCACAGCAAAGGCCCCAGCGGGGAAAAGTCATGCTGGTCCTCACTGCCTCCGGGAACCCCTTCAAATGCCCCACACCTTTTGGACCTCTCTGCTTTCCTGTGGACTCCATCCTCAAAACCACCATTTTTCACTCTCGGCAGCCTCCTTTCGTCTGAGATGCAGTCTCTGGCGCCAGCGCTGAATGACCCCTCCTGCAGAGCTCTGTCCTTCCCCAGGAAGCGTTAATGAAAAACCTGTTCGCAAAACCCACTCACAGCTACTCGGTCCGAAATGATCTTACCGCTTTTGCCTCGACACATCAAAATATAAACCGTATACTCTTAAAGGTATACCACCTACCCTTGACTCTACACCCCTGGGCGGGGTGACTCCGAGCCACGCGGACATGCACAGATACTACACAGAACACTACAAACAATGTGCCTCAAAGGTGAGGGAAAACTCTCAGCAAGAAGAATCATGCCGGGATGGAAGTCACTGTCGGGCAAGAAGACCTGCGAGTCACAAGGGCCATGTGAGGAGGGGGGGAGGAGTGGGGGGGGAGGGTTCAACGTGGGAATGAGAGGGAAAAGGGGGAGCCAAGAAAGGAGGAAAGAGGAGACAGCTGGGGGAAAAAAAAAGGAAGAAAGGGGAGCAGCAGGGCAGAAACAATGAAGGGGGGGCGGGCGAGGTGTGAAGATGGAAAAACAGAAAGAAAGGGAGGTAGAAAGAGAGAGGGGGGACCTGGAACAGGAGAGACAAGACAGGTGGAAAGAGGGGGACAGCGGATGGAGTGGGGGAAAGAAAGGGAGAAATGGGACGGAGGAAAAATGGAGAAAGAAAAGGGGTGATGGGGGGTGAGGAAATGGGGAAGGGGGGACACGGAACACAGATGGTAGGGGGAACTGAGAAAGAAGGGTAGGGAAAAGGGGGGATGCAGGAGAAGGAAAGGGGGAACAAGGGAGAAAGGGGGAGCATGGAACACATTGGGAGAGCGTCATTGAAAAAGAAGGAACGGGGCAACGGGGGGGAAAGGGCAGAGGGAAAGGACGGGGAAAGGGGCAACGGGGAAGAATTAAAGGGGGTACCAAGGATGAAGGGAAAGAGCAAAACAGGAGGCATAGGGGAAAGGAAGGGGGAAAGGGGGACAGTAGTGTGGGGAAGAAAGGGCACGGGGGGTGGGGGGTATAAGGGATAATGAGGGAACAGGGGAGGTAGAACAAAAGGGGAAATAGGGGACATTGGACAGGGGGAAAGAAAGGCAAAGGGGGAAAGGGGCGACAGGGTGGAAGAAAGGGAAAGGAAAGGGGGAACACGGGGTGGGGGAATAAAGGGAAAGAGGGAAAGGTGGGACGGGAGGGAAGAAAGGGGAAAGGGGACAAGGAAAAGAAGGGTAAAGGGGGATGAGGAGAACGGGAAAGAAAGGGAAAAGGGGGGAACGGGGGAACACAGGGAAGAAGGGGGAAAACAGGGAAAGGGGACAGGGAAGGGTGAAGGGGAAATGCAATGAGCGGTCCCATCACCTGAAATACACTATGCCTTATGTCCCTTCTGCTTTCTTTAAAAATACTGAAACGCCATAGACAGACACATACAAGATGCTAACCTGAACCCCTGCTTGATAGTCTCATCATCAGCCCTATAAAGAGTAATTATATCAGCAACTTACACAGTATACAGCAACATTAGTGAAAAACACAAATTTCCATTTTCGGTAAAGTCGGGAATTCATCGAAATGGAATGGAAAAAACAAAAAGCATGCTATTAAACTCTCCCCCGAGGCTTCCCGGAGGCACGGTGGCTCACATGTGCAGCTGACAGAGGTACCGACGTCCTGGAGCTGTGAGCTGGTGGTGTGCGCTGTCAGGAATGGCTGGGAGTGATCCTTCCTCGCCGTGGGGCCCGTCCACTCCTTGCTGGGGGCAGCCGCCTGTGGAACCCCCTTCTTTTCACTCCTCAGCCAGCTCCAGAAGGCATGCGTGCCCAGGCAGCCCCCGACCCTTGGCACAGCAGGGCCAGCCCCATCCTCAGCCTCACTGGCTGCACCTGAGGCTGCCCCCACTCATCCCCACCTGCAGCCTTTTTAAACCCTTGGCCCCGTCCCACCATCACCTCACTGGTCCCACCTGGGCTGCCCCAGCCCACAGCTGGAGCCCGTCAGGAGCAGGGGCCCTTGCCAAAGCCCCACAGCACATCGCCCCCTCCCCTGCCCCTGTCCCCAGCCACGACCTCTGCACCCAGGGGATGCAAACACATCCAGGGGCACACAAGGGGCAGGAAAAGTTTATTCATTAATGTACGCAAGAAATCCCAGCAGTGAGTTGGCTATAAGGCTCAGTGCCCAAACGCAACAGGACAGAGGGAGAAAAGGCAAGAGAAAAGCAGGAGGAAGGACAGAGGGACATAGAGAAGAGGTGTGAGACAGGGAAGCAGAAAACAGCACGCTGCAAACAAGAGAGGGGTGGGGAGTGGGACAGCCACGTAGAGAGAGGAGAGCGGACAGACTGCGCAAAATAACAGGCATAGAGATGGAGGAACAAATAAGAGCGACAGGGAGCAGGACAGAGGCCAAAGGGACCGGCAGGACAAGAAGACGGAGACAAGACAAGGGGCGGGGAAAATTTCTGCCGTGTCAGGGGGAAAAGAAACATTGGCAAGACATAAAAAATAACACCGGGGATCCGGACAGAGGTAGACATTGAAAGAAAATCTCAAAAGGCAATATGGTACACGAAACATAGACAAAAACTAAAAAATAGGGACAGGGAGATGTAAAAAGAAAGTGAAAAAGAGTGCCTGGGTGCAGGAAAGAGAGGGAAGAATGGGGATTTACAGACAGGGAGACGGCTAGAGGGAGACAAGGACAGAAAATTTTGAAAGCGATGGGATACAAGAATCATACACCAGAATTCAAACCTAGGTACGCAGAGCTGCATGGAGGGAGAGGTAGGAAGACAATTTGAAAAGCGACATAGCACAAGCCACACGGGCAAGAAGTTCAAATTAGTTTGGGGAATCAGAGAGGGAAGGGTAGGAGGGGAAATTAATTTAACTTACTGTTAATCAAATAATGACAAATAGGAACAAACGCAAAATAAAACACCTTCCTGCCACCCCTCCCTCTTTTCCTGGGCGCCTCTTCTCTCCTGACTTCTCTACATCCCACCCCTGACCAACGCAGGGGACATGGCATGGGGGTTGCGGCTCCTTCCTCCTCAGGCTCTTTTTCTGCTCCAGTGGGGGGTCCCTCCCACGAGGCCGCAGGTCTCGCACAGGCTCTCGGCTTCCTTCAGGCACAGCCACCTGCTCCGGCCTCGGGTCCTCCACGCGCCGCAGGGGCACGTTGGCTCCACCCTGGACCTCCCTGGACTGCAGGGGAACAGCCTGCCTCACCATGGTCTTCACCACAGGCTGCAGGAGAACCTCTGCTCTGCTTCCTACCAGCGCTGCCGATGGGCTCAGCTTTAACCAGCAGCACATCCGTCTCAGCGTGGGAACTGGCTGTGCCCAACATGGGAACAACACCCGGTGTCTTCTCACAGAACCCACCCCTGCAGCCCCCGCCCCAGCTAACGACACCTCGCATGGTAAACCCAAGACAACAGCGACTGGCTACAGGCCAGGAAGGAGGAAGCAACAGGGAACCACGCTGACAGAGGTGGAAAACACCAAAAACGAGCGATGGGCCACAGGGCAGAGAGGGAGGAATTAAAAAAGGGGACAGTGAGGTGGACAGAGATAAACTGAGACATACCAAAAAACCTTGATGAGCTGAAGGGGAGAGACAGAGCAATTAAAGAATGGGGACGGGGAGCCAGGCAGAGAGAGAACAATAAAGGCAAAAATGGGCTGTGGGACACATCTTTTTATATTCTAAAATCCTTTATGTAATAGAGGAGGGGTTTTTTTAGAGTTTTATTTTGAACACCTTTGCTATACACAAACAAATAGTCATATGTCAATAGATAGTAAAATGAGAGGGTTTTCTCTATTTCAGTGGTTCACGCCCATGTTTCCAGATTGTAATATTTTCTAATTTCCCCCACGAATCTCCCTCCTCTGCCGCATCATCACCCCTCAATGGGGACCTTGGGCTGCCGTAAATGGCATCATCCTATTTCAGCGTATTACCGAATAGGCCAGAAGAAAGAGGAAGGATTCAGGTGGACATGCGGCACCTCCTTTAAAGTTGAGAAGTATTTGAAGACTTCAAATGAGTGTTGATCCATTTGAAGAAATTTTGCAGCCATCGTTAGTGTGGCAGTAAAGCTGCTGTCTGTTCTCGGGAAAGGGCTTGTCCCTCCCCCTTTCCCTTCAGGTGGAAATGTATGCATGTGATTCTATACTAAAAATAAAAAAATAATTAAAAAAAATAAGGGGAAGGGGCAGGGGAAGGAGGGAGGAGAGGGGGGAGGGGGAAAGGAGGGGGGGGAGGGGGAAAGGAGGGGGGGGAGGGGGAAAGGAGGGGGGGGAGGGGGAAAGGAGGGGGGGGAGGGGGAAAGGAGGGGGGGGAGGGGGAAAGGAGGGGGGGGAGGGGGAAAGGAGGGGGGGGAGGGGGAAAGGAGGGGGGGGAGGGGGAAAGGGGGGGGGAGGGGGAAAGGAGGGGGGGGAGGGGGAAAGGGGGGGGGGAGGGGGAAAGGAGGGGGGGAGGGGGAAAGGAGGGGGGGGAGGGGGAAAGGAGGGGGGGGAGGGGGAAAGGAGGGGGGGGAGGGGGAAAGGAGGGGGGGGAGGGGGAAAGGAGGGGGGGGAGGGGGAAAGGGGGGGGGGAGGGGGAAAGGAGGGGGGGAGGGGGAAAGGAGGGGGGGAGGGGGAAAGGAGGGGGGGGAGGGGGAAAGGAGGGGGAAAGGAGGGGGAAAGGAGGGGGAAAGGAGGGGGAAAGGAGGGGGAAAGGAGGGGGAAAGGAGGGGGAAAGGAGGGGGAAAGGAGGGGGAAAGGAGGGGGAAAGGAGGGGGAAAGGAGGGGGAAAGGAGGGGGAAAGGAGGGGGGAGGGGGAAAGGAGGGGGGAGGGGGAAAGGAGGGGGGGAGGGGGAAAGGAGGGGGGGGAGGGGGAAAGGAGGGGGGGAGGGGGAAAGGAGGGGGGGAGGGGGAAAGGGGGGGGGGAGGGGGAAAGGAGGGGGGAGGGGGAAAGGAGGGGGGGAGGGGGAAAGGAGGGGGGGAGGGGGAAAGGAGGGGGGGGAGGGGGAAAGGAGGGGGGGAGGGGGAAAGGAGGGGGGGAGGGGGAAAGGAGGGGGGGGAGGGGGAAAGGAGGGGGGGAGGGGGAAAGGGGGGGGAGGGGGAAAGGGGGGGGGGAGGGGGAAAGGAGGGGGGGAGGGGGAAAGGGGGGGGGGAAGGGGGGGGAGGGGGAAAGGGGGGGGAGGGGGAAAGGAGGGGGGGGAGGGGGAAAGGAGGGGCGGGGAGGGGGAAAGGAGGGGCGGGGAGGGGGAAAGGGGGGGAGGGGGAAAGGAGGGGAGAATGGCAGCAGCAAGGAGGGACGGGGAGTAAGGGAAAGCAATGTGAGGGGGAGAGAAAAGGTGGAAAGTGGATGTGAAGAAAGGCAAAAATCGGGAACAGCAGGGGAAGAATGGGAAAGGAAGAATAGTTAAATGTGGAAAAGGGGGACACGGGGAGGAGGAAAGGCAGAAATGGGGGTAGAGGGGACCAGGAGGGAAAGAAATGGGAAGGGGGTGTGGAGGGGAAGGGGAAAGGGGTCAGGAGTGAAAACAATGGCAGGGAAAGATGGGAGGCAGAAGGGAGAAAGAAGCAGGAGGAGAACAGGGAATGGACAGAAAAGGGGAGGGGGAAAGAGGGCAGAAAGTAAAGGGAAAGAGGGGATGGGGGTACAGGGTGGGGGAAATGAAAGGAGGAGAGGGAACAGCAGGGAAAGAGAGGACATGCAAGAGGGGAGGAGTAAAGAAAGGGTAAAGGGAGAACATGGGATGGGAGGGGAAAAAAAAAAGAGTAAGAAAGGGGAATAGAGGATGGGGGTGAGGAGAAGGGAGGGAGGAAAGACAGAAAGAAGGAAAATGGGGACAGAGGACGGGAGCAAAGAAAGGGGAAAATGAAACAGGGGATGGGGAGGAAAAATGCAAGTGGAAAAGAGGGGAAAGAGTTAAAAAAGGGCACAAGTACAGGGAAGGGGGGAACAGGGAAGGTGGAAAGAAAAGGGAAAAGGGGGGGCAACGGACTGCGGAGACAAAGACAGGTGGAAAGGAGGGTACAGCAGCTTGAGCAAGGGGAAGGAAAGAGAGAAATGGGACAGGGGGGAGAAAGGGGGGACATGGGAGATGTGATGGTGGTTAATTGAGAAAGAAGGAAAGGGAAAAGGGGGGATCCAGGGGAAGGAAAAGGGGAAAGGGGTGACGGGGGGGAGACAAGGCCAAGGGAAAGGGGAAAAAAGGGGAGAAGGCAAAGGGGAAAAGGGCAACGCAGGGGGATGGTAAAGGGGAAAGGTGCGCCATGGCAGAGATAGTAGGGGAAAGAGGGCGATAGGAAGGGGGGGGGAAAGGGGGAAGAGAGAATAGGAGATGGGGTGGGAACAAGGAAAAGGGAAAGGGGGGGACAGGGTACAAGGTAGGAATAAGGGGGGAAAAGGGGGAGCCAAGAAAGGAGGGACAGCAGGGAAGAAAGGAGAAAAGGGGGATTGGGTGAGGTGTAAAGACGGAAAAACAGGGACGAGAGAGGTCAAAAGAGAGAAAGGGGGGACAGGGGTCATGGTGGGAATAAGGGGGAAAGGGAGGAAAGGAGGGACAGCAGAGAAGAAAGGAGAAAGGGGGAACTGGGGCATTGCTAAAGCCTGACAGCATATCACCCCCTCCCCTGTACCTGTCCCCAGCCATGAACTCTGCGCCCAGGGCCTACAAATGCATCCATGGGCACAGAGAAGGCAGGAAAAGTTTGTCCGTCAATGTACGTAAGAAATCCCGGCAGTGAGCTGGCTACAAGGCTCAGTGCCCAAACGCAGGAGGACAGAGGGAGTAAAGGCAAGAGGAAAGCAGGAGGAAGGACAGAGGGACATAGAGAAGAGGTGTGGGACAGGGAGCCAGAAAACAAGACGCTGCAAACAGGAGAGGGGCAGGGAGCGGGACAGCCATAACTGACGGGCACTTCCGGTATCCTGGAAGACCGTGGGGCCATAGAGACCAATTTCCGGAGGACTGACGGGAACTTCCGGTGTGCTGGAGGACCGCGGGACCATAGAGACAAACTTCCGGAGGACTGACGGGCACTTCCGGTGTCCTGGAGGACCGCGGGACCAGAGAGACCAATTTCCGGAGGACTGACGGGCACTTCCGGTGTCCTGGAGGACCGCGGGCCCATAGAGATCAATTTCCGGAGGACTGACGGGCACTTCCGGTGTCCTGGAGGACCGCGGGACCAGAGAGACCAATTTCCGGAGGACTGACGGGCACTTCCGGTGTCCTGGAGGACCGCGGGCCCATAGAGATCAATTTCCGGAGGACTGACGGGCACTTCCGGTGTGCTGGAGGACCGCGGGACCACAGAGACCAATTTCCGGAGGACTGACGGGCACTTCCGGTGTGCTGGAGGACCGCGGGACAATAGAGATCAATTTCCGGAGGACTGACGGGCACTTCCGGTGTGCTGGAGGACCGCGGGCCCATAGAGATCAATTTCCGGAGGACTGACGGGCATTTCCGCACGGCTCCGGAGCGTGGGTACAGGCGGTACCGGAGCGCTGCTGGCCGCCCTCGGGGCCGGGCGAGACGGCCGTCGCTGCGGAAGGGTGGCGCAGAGGCCGCTCCAGGTGGCGAGGAGACCGCGGGAGCCCCGCCGCTGCCGCTTCGCCCTCGGTCGCCGATCGCTCGGTGCCGGTCCGGCCTCTGGGAGGCCGCGCATGCGCCCGAGCTGCACAGCCGACTCTCGGTGGCCGGGCGGCAGCGCCGAGCGCGCCACTGCGCATGCGCGGCTCCCAGGCGCGCGGCAGCGCCCCATTCATTCTCTGGTTCGGAGCGCTCATCAGGGTGACGAGCACTGACCGGTCTCAGCCCGGTTTGTTCCACGCAGACCCAGAATCGGGGGGGTGGTGGCATATTTTTGGGCGGTGGCAGGGGCTCCCGCTCTGTGTGCATGGCCCCTTCAACAGAGACCAGAGGGAGGGCAAAACTTTAAATCCTTTCTACAAAGAGGCATTCTTTGCATTTTAAAAACATTATATAGTGTAGGCATTTACAATTATGTATCCATTTACACGTATATATTTAGGGAATATATATTATCTGTTTCCTCTTATATAGAACACCTATTTAGAGATATCTATTCCAAATGATATATTAACACTTATTATATAGAACATCTAATTAACTACCTGTTTAAACATATTTTGACACTTTAATATCTTTTTATAAATAACTTTACAAAATCTTTTTATATTCTAAAATCCTTTATGTAAGACAGAATCACAGAATGGTTAGAGATACAGGTTTTTGTTTTTATTTTTAACTCCTTTAATATACATAAATATTATTTATCAATATATATAAAAATTAGAGATTTTTCTCTATTTCAATGCCTCATGCATATAGTTACAGGGTTTCATGTTTTTTAATCCCCAAATGAATTGTCAGACATTTTGGGGCTATGACCCACCTCTTTTGGGGCAACGCCCACATGACACACACCCCCCTCCATCCCCCACTCACCTGCTCGTCCACCGCATAATTGTCACCCTGGGCTGCCCCAAATGACATCATCACCAACACAGACTCACACACACACACACACACACAAAAGGCACAAAGCCACCAGACCCAGGGCTGGCCCCATCCCCTCGGGGCGCTCAACCACCCGCAGGCAAACCTGGGCAGGGGGGATGTCTGTTGAGCGTCACCAGACCCATACGGTGACACACCTGAAAAACAAAAAGCCCCAATTGTATTTCAGCAGATGATTAACAAAGAGCACATATGAAATCAGAGGAATTCCCTCAGACCAAGGGATGGGACAGCAGCTGAGCGAGAGGACTTCACAGAAACAGCTCAGCAGCAAATACAGCGCAGCCTTTCAAAGCCAGAGTGACGGGAACTCTTCCAGTCAGTATTAAGACTAATCGGTGCCACTCTGAACACCTTCCGAGCACGGCAGTAAACCCTCGGGCTGGCTCTGGGAAACGCCTCCCCCCTTCCTCATGGTGCTGCCGCGGGGACCTCCCCCTGCCAGGCTGCCGCACGGGGCTGGGCCGTGACCAGAGTCCATGCGACGGACCCCCTCAAACAGCTACAGCCCTCGCACCACTGCTGCTGCTGCACACCTTGCTGGGATGATAGATCCGAAAGGGCAGGGTAAAACTTTGAAGAGAGCAATGAACAAGAAAGAACAAAGCTCCGTCATTCGCTTTATGCTGAAAAGGTGCACATACGCTTATAGATAGATATATCTATCTCTAATAAAAACACCCACACTGTGAAGGTATTTGACTTGCCTTTGGCACTAATTGAACTTGCCCGGCTGCCAACTGATACCATTAAACTGTCCATCTCCAAAATACACAGCTATAATTTGACTCGGGGGCTTTTGGGTGCTGCACAGTTCAGAGGGACATCTGGCCGGCTGCCCTGTCCAGGAGAGATGCTACTGAACTGCCGGGGAAACGTGCTGCTGACAGCCAGACAGAAATCAAGACCTTCAGAGCACTCCATCTAATTATTGGCAATAAAACCCCGCTAACATTCGGTTGCCTCTTTTTAAATGTTTTCTTTTTTTTACATTTTTTTTAAATCCCTATTTTTAAAGCTTTAGAACAAATACCTAACTGCCTAAGTACAGCTAATACATTGTATGCTACAGCCATTTGGCAGCTGCAGTTAAAGCAATGCAAATCAGTTTTTGTAAATTATACAATTTTAACCTTTTTTAAACTTCAGTTAAGGATAGAAAAATCAGCAAGATAAAAAAATCCCCCACGTGGTTTTACTGGGGAGGGAGGAGGGGGGATCAAATCCTCGGTCCTGCAATCCATAAGGCTACCAAAAAGGACCAGCAGATGGGCTGATGCTTTTGGCTGTGCTGAACATTCAGAGGAACATGTTGTTATGACAACTCACCTGTTACAACTGAGAACCCAAAAGACCTGTGATGCCATCAAATTCGGAAGATAGGTTGTGCTTGGGCCTTGGGAAGGAAATGGACTTTTTCCTGATTTTTTTTTTTTGTTTGGTTTGGTTTTTGTTTTGTTTTTGTTTTTTCAAAAGAGAGTGCAAAATCTTGTTGCCAAACAAGGACGTTACAGAAGCAATAACTCATCAAAACCACATCGGGACTCGCTGTCACCAGTTACAAGGCTGTAATGCTTCCTGGAAAAACCCAGAAAACACACAGAGGCCACGCCGATTTGTCCCGCTTTGTCCATGTCTCTTCCCTGACTTTGACTGCTTTTTGTACACAGGCTAGTATCTCCGTATAGTTTTCCAATACCACTGGAAGATATTTTAAAAACTTGTTGACCAAAAAAGCATAAAGCTTTTATCATGAAAACAAATCTGTTTCTTCAGAACACCTGAACCCTTACGAACACTTTCTTCCCTCTTTTAGTACAACATTATTTTCACAGTGCCAGTTAACAGTAAGCACACAGAAAGAGAAGATTACGCTTTCGGGAAGAGAAAATAAGTGGAGGGAAGCAAGCTTTGCATGGGCACAGCATGCTCCAGAACACACCTTGGGTTTAGTATTTGTGTTCAAATATTTCATCGAAAAACTACAGGAGGAGAGTCGGCACATCCTTCATGTTAACTTCAGAGTCCACGCAACAAGGACCTTAGGGAAAAACGCAGCCATGCATCGGAGACGTACCTGGTCCTGGCAGAGCACTCTGGATCCTTTCCGTCTGTCCCGTACCATCACGGCAGAAGAAAGGGTGACCGCGGAGAAAGGCTGGCCGTTGACAACCTGCCGAGAGAGGAAAAAAACCTGTGAATGCAAAGCCGGGTAGGAATCTCAAGCTGCCTTCTTCCCTGAAGGTTTGCCCAGACGACAGCTGAGCGGAGGAAAAAGTACTTGGCATCACCTTTGGGACGCTTCTTGGGGCAGGCCACGAGAGCTCTTGCATTTTTCAGACCACCCTGCCTTTCGTTGACTCACCGGCAGCTTCAGTTGCACTAGAGCCACCTTCCCGGCTGCACGCAGGTGACAGACACAGACAGGCGCGTTTCCTCAAGCCTACATACAGCCAAGGTTTCCTCACCCTAGACGGCCCAAGGTGAACATTTTTGTTAAAGGGTACAGCAACCCACCGGCCCTCCGAACCGCCTCCTGCCAAAAAGGCAATGATTTTTTCCAGGCTCTTTCTCCAGACGGTCACAAGCTTTTAAAACTGCCATTGCGCCACCAAACCCGCTCAGGGTCCCTGCCAGCTTTTGACTGCCCTCCGCCTTACCGGGCACACGCTCTCTGCTACCTCCCAAAAGCAGGGGTACGGCACGCGCCCAGACCCCAGCGCGACCCTGCCGGTGCCCACGGGCACCTGGCTCTTCACATGAGGAGCCTCCCGAGCATCCCTGCGAGCACAGCCACACGCGCAGGATCAGCTTCACCTACGCTGGTTTCAGGGGATGCCATTGCTGAAGCTTTGAACTGAAAGCCACCTCTTGACACTCAGCCACAGCAGAAGTCATCCACAACGACAACTCCACAAAAAAGTAGTAACGCAAATTGCAAACCTGCAGCAGCAGCGGCGGCTTCAGAGATACTCAGACCAGGAACAAGGGAGAAAAATAAAACAGCCTCATCTCGCGTGCACGAAAGCGGCAGACAGAGAAAAGGGTCAGCCTTCGCAGCCCTTACAGAAAACAGGCATTCTCCTTCCCTTCCAAAACCTGTCTCTTAGGTTCCCCCAGACCCCCTCAGGCCCCCGCTCGCCTTGACGCGCTCCAGCTGCCTTACGACGTGCTCGCGGCAGCACCATAGGCTAGGCCGGTCCAGGACCCGCCCGCCAGACTCCTCTTTCTCCCCGGGCCGCGCCGCTGCGACTTCGAAATGGGCGCCATTTTACCCCCGCCCCCTCCGCTTCCGGAACGCCCACGACGGACCGCCCATGCCGCGCGCCCATTGGTCGTCGCCCGTAAACCCTCCTTAGAGTCCCGCTCCATTGGTCTCATGTTGCGTCAATCTTTACCGCGCCCCACCCCGACGAGGTGACCCGACCAATCAAAGCGCGGCGCCCGCGCTGTGATTGGCCCACCCTCCCGCCCATCCGTGCGCGAGCGGTTGCCATGGGGAAGAGGCGCCTGCGGCGGCGCGGGGCTGTTGCCGAGGCGACGGGGAGGCGCGGCCGGGCCTGACGAAGAGGGGGGAATTCACCAAAACCCGGCTTTTGCTTATTAAAAACTTTACAGATTTGTGTGCTACAGGAATCAATAAACCGGTTGCGCAGCCCGGACCCCCGGCAGCGCTCCCTGGGGACAGGCACTTCGAGTGGGGACGGGGCTCCCGCAGCTCGGGGGACACCGGCCGCTTCACCGGCGCAAGGGCCAGCACTGCGGGGGGGGAAAGGCGATGGGGGATACGGGGGAGACTCCGGGGGAAACTCTGGGGGAGCTCTGGCGAACTGGGGAGGCGCCCGGCGTCTGCGCCCGGCGGGAGTAGCCGCCTGTTTCCCCTCTCGCCTTCCGTCAGCACTCGGGTAACTCACCGGGGCTGCCCGGGGACAGCTCTCCTCCAGCGGACCGGCAGGCTGCCGCAGCGCGCAGTTTGTAGCTTGCTGACCTGCCAACCCCGGGCTGCCAGCGGGCGGGAGACACCTCCGCCTCCGCCGGAGGGGCTCGCTTGCCTCCCCAGTGCTCCTGGTCCCCCGCCGCCGCCGGGGATGGCGCCCGGTAACCGCCCGTGAGGGGGCGGCGCTGCAGTACCGCGCTTCGGCCACGCGAGAGCAGCAGCGAGAACGAGGCGAGGGGGGGAGGCAGGGCCTAGGGGGGGCGGGAGGCGGGGCAGAGGTGGGCGGGAGGCGGAGCCGAAGCCGGCGGGAGGCGGGGCTGGGGCGAACTAGGAGGCGGGGACGACGAGGGCGGGAGGCGGGGCAGAGGTTGGTGCGGCAGGCGGGGCCTCGGTGGGCGGGGAGGCGGGGCCGAAGCGAGGCGGGAGGCGGAGCTGGGGCAGACAAGGAGGCGGGGCCGAGGGTGGTGCGGCAGGCGGGGCCTCGGTGGGCGGGGAGGCGGGGCCGAAGCGAGGCGGGAGGCGGAGCTGGGGCAGACAAGGAGGCGGGGCCGAGGGTGGTGCGGCAGGCGGGGCCTCGGTGGGCGGGGAGGCGGGGCCGAAGCGAGGCGGGAGGCGGAGCTGGGGCAGACAAGGAGGCGGGGCCGAGGGTGGTGCGGCAGGCGGGGCCTCGGTGGGCGGGGAGGCGGGGCCGAAGCGAGGCGGGAGGCGGAGCTGGGGCAGACAAGGAGGCGGGGCCGAGGGTGGTGCGGCAGGCGGGGCCTCGGTGGGCGGGGAGGCGGGGCCGAAGCGAGGCGGGAGGCGGAGCCGGGGCAGACAAGGAGGCGGGGCCGAGGGTGGTGCGGCAGGCGGGGCCTCGGTGGGCGGGGAGGCGGGGCCGAAGCGAGGCGGGAGGCGGAGCCGGGGCAGACAAGGAGGCGGGGCCGAGGGTGGTGCGGCAGGCGGGGCCTCGGTGGGCGGGGAGGCGGGGCCGAAGCGAGGCGGGAGGCGGAGCTGGGGCAGACAAGGAGGCGGGGCCGAGGGTGGTGCGGCATGCGGGCGGGGAGCGCCACTGCGCATGTGTCCCCTCGTGTGCAGTACCGTCTGTGGCCGCAGGGAGGCAGCATCGCCTCAGTTATGCCGCCCCGCCACCATTGCGATAAGCATGAGCGGTCTCAGCCCGGTTCCTTCCACACGGGGATCGTTAGCACTTACCGGGGCGCGGGGCTGAAACCTCTCTGCCCTCTCCGCACTCGCAGCCCGGGGACAGGGAACTAGGAAGGGAAACGGGGCCAAAGCGGCTTACCTGCAACATCACAAATGGTGATTTTTTTTTGCTTGATGATATAATGGGGGCGGGTTTACCTTCCCAGCTGCACAAATCCAGGTGGATTTGGCTTTCCCGGGAGCCTCAGACTGAGTATTTTCGGGCTGTGGCAGTGGCTCCCGCTCTTTATGTGCAGCCCCGCAGGGGAACGGCCCCGTTTAGGTGTAATTGGCCCCAAATCGGAGGGGGGGGGGGGGGAAGGAGAAGGGGGAAGGAACGAGTCCTGAAAGCCCTTTTACATCTTTAACAGAGGGTAGAGGTGGGGCGAGAATTCAAATCCTCTCTGTAAATAGGCTTTATTGGTGTTTTAAAAACTTCATACAGCATAAACATTTACACTCACGTACCTATTTACAGTAATACAACCTGACCCTGACGCAGCTGGGAGGGGAGCTCGTGCGCAGGGGCGTGGCCTGCCGCTACGGGCGGGGCTGTTCTGCCTTGGGTGGTTGCTATGGGCGGGGCCTGTCGCTAGGGGCGGGGCTGTTTTACGCTGGGTGGTTGCTATGGGCGGGGCTTGTCGCCCGAGGCGGGGCCTCTCGCACAGCCGGACGGTTGCTAGGGGCGGGCCAGACCCCGGGGGAGGGAGGAGCCGGTTGCTAAGCGCCCGGCGCGCTTCCGGCGGGGCGGTGGTTGACCCGGAAGCGTTGCTGTCGCTCACCGGTGACCCGGAAGCGCTGCGCGGGGCGGGGCTGCGGCGGATGATGGCGGCGGAGGAGCCTCAGCAGAAGCCGGAGCCGCTCGGCGGCGACGCGGACGGTACCGACGGGCCCCGGCCGAGGCCGCCCCCCTCAGGCCTCCCCCTGCGTCCCCGGGGACCCTCTGGGGACCCCGGCCCGAGACCCCCCAGCGCCCTACGGGGAACTCGGCGCTGGGGCCCGGTTCCCCCCATAGTGTCCCCGGTGTCCCTATAGCCCTCCACCGGCACCCCCGTGGTTCCCTGGTGTCCCTATAGCCCCCCTGAGGCCCTTAGAGTAGTCCCTCGCCACCCCACCCCCCGGCACCCCCGCACCCCGGCAGGGCTCTCCACAGTACCCCTATAGGGTCTGCCTGCACCTCAGGAGCCCCTATGCCCCCCCGCAGCACCCCAATACACCCCACAGCCCCCCGTAGTACCCCAATTCCCCTGTATGGGTCACCTATAGCACCCTAATACCACCATAGATTCCCCTCCAGTTTGCCCATAGCATCCTTATAGCGCCCTGATAACCCCATAGTCCCCCCCCCCAGCACCCTAATACTCCTATAGGCCTCCGCCATAGCATCCCAGTCTCCCCCTGGCCTCCTGGTACCCCCCATAAGCTCCCTATAGCGCCCTGTTACTCCTATAGGTCCCTCCAATAGCATACCAATACTTCCCTGTGGCACCCTAATACTGCTGCAGACCTGTCCCAATATGCCAATACTGCCTATTGAGTCCCTGTAGCACCCCAATACCCCCCATAGCACCCCAACACCACCCCAATAGCCCCCTGCCCAACATCCCATACCTCCATACCCCCCCCAGCACCCCAATACGCCCTAAAGAGGCATCTTTCCTGCGCCCTGCCCCCTGGCACTCCAGGAGACATTTTAGGCATGCCCACCCCACTCCCCTGGGGGGGGGCTCTTTGCAATGTGGGTTCCCCCAAACCCTGATATCCCCCCCCGAACCCTGATAGTCCCCCCTGAACCCTGATATCCCCCCAGGCGTGAACTGCCTGGCCTATGATGAGGCCATCATGGCACAGCAGGACCGGATCCAGCAAGAGGTGAGACACCCCCCGTGCCCCCCCAGGGGGGGCCCAAATCACTCCCCTCTCCCCGGGGGTCCCCCTAGTCCTGACACACACCCCCGGTGCAGATTGCAGTGCAGAACCCACTGGTGTCAGAGCGGCTGGAGCTGGCAGTGCTGTACAAGGAGTACGCCGAGGACGACCACATCTACCAGCAGAAGATCAAGGTGGGCACCAGTGCGGAACCGGGAGCAGCTGTGGGGCATCAGTATGGGACTGGGAGCCTTAAAGGGCGCCGTCTCCCCCCGGGGTGTCCTTCCCTCCCCAGGACCTGCTCCAGAAGTATTCCTACATCCGGAAGACGCGGCCAGACGGGAACTGCTTCTACCGCGCCTTTGGCTTCGCCCACCTGGAGGCTCTGCTGGAGGATGGGCAGGAGCTGCAGCGGTGCGCATGCCCGAGTGTCCCCCCCAGACACCTGGGTGTCCCCGTCCCCCCCCAACTCCTCTGGGTCCCTCGTGGACCCCCCCAGGTTCCTCACCCAGCCACCCATGTCCCCCCCGGGTGACTCCCCCCAAGCCCTGTGGTCCCCCTTGCCCCCTGACCCCCCCCGGGATGCTTGGGTCCCCCCTGGACACCAGGGTGTCCCCCCCCAAGTCCTCTGGATCCCTCTTGCCACCCCCAGGCCCCCCTGGAAGCTTGAGTCCCCCCCAGACACGTGAGTGTCCCCCCCAAGGCCCCTGCATCCCCCACTTGCCCTCTCCCCTCCCTGATGCGATGCCTGGGTCCCCCCCCAGACACGTGGGTGTCACCCCCCCAGGTTCAAGGAGGTGTCTGCCCGCAGCAAGGAGGAGCTGGTGGCACAGGGGTTCACCGAGTTCACCATTGAGGACTTCCACAACACGGTGGGGACATGGGGGGACGCGGAGGGAGGGCGGGTCATGGTGCCTGTGACCCCACGTGCGATGCGGTGTGTGACCCTGTGACGGCACGTGTGCCCCAGTGATGTGGCATGTCACCCCGTCTGTGCCCCCTGACGTGTGTGTGCCCCTGTGACAGCGTCTGTCACCCCATAATGGCACGTGTGCCCCTGTGACAGTCCCTGTTGCCCTGCGTGTGCCCTCCTGACGCGCATGTGACCCCCTGACACACATGTTCCCGGCAGTTCATGGAGCTGATCGAGCGGGTGGAGCGCCGCGTGCCGCTGCCAGAGCTGCTGGCGGCCTTCAACGAGCCGAGCACCTCCGACTACCTGGTGGTCTACCTGCGCCTGCTCACCTCAGGCTGCCTCCAGCGCCACCGCCGCTTCTTCGAGCAGTTCCTGGAGGGCGGCCGCAGCATCAAGGAGTTCTGCCAACAGGTCAGGGCCTTGCCAGGGCCACGCGCTGCCTCTGGCACGCTCACGCACCTTCGCTTGGGCCTCACACGGCCTCCAATGGCCCAGGCATGGTTTTGCACAGCCTCACGCTGCGCTTCCACGGCCTCACGTTGCCTTGCAGCACCTTCATGTGGTCCTTGCATGGTCTCGTGTGGCATCGTGGAGCCTCCAATGGCCCTTGTGTGGTCTTGCACAACCTCACACTACCCTTGCACGGCTTCCTGTGGCCCTCGTGTGGCTTCACGCAACCTCTGATGGCCCTTGCACAGCCCTCACGTGTGGTTGCACGGCCTTGCGCAGCCCTTTTGCAGCCCCCAATCACCCTGGCACGACCCCCACCCAGCTTTGCACAGCCTCGCACGAACCTTGCACAGCTTCACACGGCCTTGTCATCCGTGCACGGCCCTCGCACAGCTTTGCACGGCTTTGCATGCCCTTGCACGGTCCCCAAGTGCCCTTGCACGCCCCCGAAGCCCCCTCGTGCCCCTTGCAGGGGCCCCTGACCCCTTTTCCCCTCACAGGAGGTGGAACCCATGTGCAAGGAGAGTGACCACATCCACATCATCGCCCTGGCACGAGCCTTGCACGTCTCCATCCTGGTGGAATACATGGACCGGGGGGAGGGGGGCGCCACCAACCCCCATGTCTTCCCCGAGGGCTCCCAGCCCCGCGTCTGCCTCCTCTACCGCCCCGGCCACTACGACATCCTCTACAAGTGAGCTCCCGCCTCACACGAGGCCTCGCACGGGCCTGGAGCAGCTTCCGCCGGGTCGCGCCGGGGCTTCCTTGCACGGGGCCTGCGGGGGCCTCCTGCAACCCCCCCATGGACCCTCTGGGCCCTCGTGCAACCCTTGCACGAGCCCTTGTGCGGCCTGGCACGTGCTCATCTCCCCCCTCTGCCACCCCTCCCCAATAAAGACGTGGCCCCACTCGCTGTGAGCGTTTATTTGGGGGGGGGGGGGGGTGTTGTGCGGAGGGGACTCAGGGGCAGGGTAGGGGGGAATGGGGCTAGGGGGGCACTTGGGACCACCCCCTAGGGGCAGTTGGGTGCCTTGGGGGTAGTTGGAGGGTGGGGGGAGGAAGTTGGGGGCACGAGACCCCTTTGGGTGGTTGGGGAGGGCACTTGGGACCCCCTTGGGGGCAGCTGGAGGGAAAATGGGGGGGCGGGGGGGGAAGTGGGGGTGACTTCCCCCTCCAAGGGGCAGTTTTGGGGGGGAGGGGGGCAGTAGCCCACAGCCCAGGACCTCATCCTGCCCCAGAGCATGAGCAGCTCCTCCTGGCACATGAGTGTGCATGACATTCTGGGATCCCCCCAAATGTCCCTGGGGACCCTGACCCACCCCCAGGGGCCCCCCAAATTGCCCCTGCCCCCCTCCCCCAAAGCCCACATTGTCCCCTGACCCCGTGGGGGGAGGGGTTGGGCTGAGACCCCTCGTGCAAGGGGTCCCCCCGTGCATTGGGGGTCCTCGTGCAAGCAGTCCCCACGCTGCACACATCGGGGGCACCGCTTCCCCCCCCCACACACCGCTCCCCCCCAGCTGCCCCATCCCCGGTGGGGTCCCGTGGGGCTCCCCCGTGGAATACCCCCCCCGGGCGTCCGGGGGGGGGGTCTTAGCCCCGACCTCCCTCCGGATTTACAGCCCCCGCCCCCTCCTCCCCCCCCCTCCATTCTGTGTGTGTGTCCCCCTGGATAGCCGTGTCCCCGCGCACCGGGAGGCGGCGCTCCCCCCCCGCCCCCCCCGCCGCCTTCCCACGCCCGCAGCCGCCGCCGCCAGCACCGGGCCCGACCGCGCCGGCCGGTACCGACCCGGTAAGGGCTCCCCCTGCCCCCCACCCCCCTGCCGGCACCCCCTAAAACCACCCCCCATCCCCCCCCTGCATCCCCATTCCCCCCCCCCCCCCCCCCCCCCGGTACCCGGTGATGCTCCAGCCCGGGGGGAGGGACTCAGGCGGCGGGAGCTCGGCCCATCCTCCCCCTCCGGTACCACCGGAGCGACCCCCCCCCTCCATGAGACCACCCCAAACCCCCTTTCCCCTCCCCCGGAGCCCCCCAAAACCGCCTTGCCCCCCCACCCCCACCCCCCGGTACCCGGGGATGCTCCAGGCGGGGGAAGGGACCCGGGAATCCGGGAGGGGGAGGGGAAGGGACCCCGGCGTACGGGGAGCTGACACCCCCCCTATGACACCCCCACGACCCCCCCAAATCCTTCATCCCGGTCCGGGAGCCCCCCAACCCCCCCCAGTACCCGGGGATGCTCCAGCCGGAGGGAGGGACATGGGCGTCCGGGGGGCTGACCCCCCTCCATGAGACCCCCCCGACTCCCCGGCCCCCCAAAACCCCTCTTCCCACCCACCCCCCGCTATGACACGCCCCCCCCCCGGGGTTCCTAAACCCCCCAGACTCCCCCGGAGCCCCCCAAATCCATCCCCACCCCCCCCCAGTACCCGGGGATGCTCTGGCCGGGGGGGGGGGGGATGACTGAGGGGTCCGGGGCTGATGGGGGGGGGGGGCTGAGGAGGGGGGGGAAGCTGATGGAGGGGGTGTGATGGGGGGGGCATCCCCCAGACGCCTGGGTGCCCTCCTAGGGGGCGGGTCATGTGACACCTCGTGCGAGGCCACGGCTGATGCAAGGGCGACCCCGGGGGGGGCACGAGGGTCCCGGGGGGTGTCCCCTAACGAGCTGCTGCTAATTAGGGGCGGTTCATCAGTGGCACTGGTAATTAACACCCAGAGGAGGGGAGGGGAGGGGAGGGGCCTGGCCTGGCCGCCTGAGTCCTGGTGGGTGTCACACGAGGGCTCGTGTTGCACGAGGACCCCCAGCTCACAACCTCCCACCCCTCAAGCGGCCCCCCCGGTGTGGGGGGGCCATGGAGCACCGGAGCCGGTAGCAGTGGCTTCACACAAGGATCCCATCGCATGAGGACCCGTTGTTGCACGAGGACGCGTCGCACGAGGACCCGGCCGCGGTATGGCCCCTGTCCTATACATATGGTGGGAGCGCAGGGCCCAGACACCCGGGTCCCCTGCCTCCCCTCTTAACCCCCTCCCCCCACCCCACAGGACCCCCCTTCCCCCCATGGCCCCCCCTCCCCCCCCTCTCCTCCCCCTCCCCCTCCCTCCCCCCACCTTCGCTCCTGCCGCCCCGCGGGGGGGTCGCCCCCCCTGGCTCCTGACTGCCACCATCGCCGCCGTCGCTCTCCTCGCGGCTGCCGCTGCCGCCTGCCCCACCGTGTGCCGCTGCGCTGGCGGCCGCGTCTACTGCAACGACCGGGGGCTGACGGCTGTCCCCGAGGGTCTCCCTCCCGGCGCCACCACCCTCTTCCTGCAGAACAACCGCATCGGCGACGCCGGCATCCCGGCGCGGTTGGGCCGCCTGTCGGCCCTGAAGGTGCTGTACCTCTACGCCAATGCGCTGGAGCAACTGCCGGCGTACCTGCCGCCGGCGCTGCGGGAGCTGCACCTGCAGGAGAACAACGTGCGCGGGCTGTGCCGGCGGGCGCTGGCGCGGGCGCCACTGCTGGAGCGGCTGCACCTGGACGACAACTCGGTGTCGGCCGCCGGCATCGAGGAGGACGCCTTCGCCGAGAACCGCCGCCTGCGCCTGCTCTTCCTCTCCCGCAACCACCTCAGCAGCGTCCCGCCGGGGCTGCCGCCGGCGCTGGAGGAGCTGCGCCTGGATGACAACCGCATCCACACCATCCCGCTCCGCGCCTTCGAGGGGCTGCCGGCCCTGCGCCGCCTGGTGCTGGACGGCAACCTGCTGGCCAACCAGCGCATGGCCGACGACACCTTCAGCCGCTTGGCCAACCTCAGCGAGCTCTCGCTGGGCCGCAACGCGCTGGCAGCGCCGCCGGCCAACCTGCCCCGTGCCCGCCTGCGCCGCCTCTCGCTGGCAGCCAATGCCATCAGCCACGTGCCGGCCGGCGCGCTGGCGCGCATGCGCTCGCTGGAGCGGCTGGACCTCTCGGACAACAACCTGACCACGCTGCCGCGGGGGCTCTTCGACGATCTGGGGAGCCTGAGCCATCTGGGGCTGCGGAACAACCCCTGGTTCTGCGGCTGCAACCTGGCATGGCTGCGGGACTGGCTGCGCCGCCGCGCGCCGCCGCGGCTGGAGGTGAAGGGGCTGCTGTGCCAAGCGCCGGCGCGGCTGCGGGGGCTGCCAGTGGGGGAGCTGCGGGGGGAGATGGATGCATGCGACCCCCCTGCTGCGCCGGGGGTGGCTGCGGCATCGCCCGGTGTCATGGCGGCGGCGCCGGGTGCCGCCGCAGCGTCACCCGGTGTCATGGCGGCAGCCCCAGGCACTGCGGCAGCGGCATCGCCGGGGGTCCCAGCGTCGACGGGGGGGCTCTGGGTCCAAGCAGCACCGGGGGGTTCCCTGAGAGTCCGGTGGCCACCGGCCCCCCCCGGCGCATCCCTACGGCTGAGCTGGTTGCGACCGGGGGGGGGTTCGGTGACAGAGACGCTGGTGCGGGGGGAGCGGGGGGAGTACGTGGTGACGGCGTTACAGCCCCGCGCTGCATACCGTGTCTGCCTGTCACCCCTCGACCCCCCTGCCGCCGCCGCCCCCCCGCTCTGCACCCAGGCCCGCGCCGGTGGCGAGACCCCCCCAGCCTCACCGGAGACCCCCCCGCCCCGGGACGCCCCCCCTGTGCTCCCCCCGGCCGCGGCAGCAGGGGGGGCAGCAGCGGCGGCAGCCGGGGTGGTCCTGGGGGTGCTGGGGGGCTGGTGGAGGAGGAGGAGGAGGAGGGGTGGGGGGGCTCCCCCCCCACCTCCCAAATTTGGGGGGGGGGGGCTGCCCCTCAGGCCTCTGCGGCCCCCCGAGGAGGGTGGCATCCGCACCGTCTTCCCCCCCCCTCCCCCGCCCCCGCCTCCCCCCCCGCTGCCCCCCCCCAGTGCTCGGGGGTACCGGGGAGGGCGGGTGCCCCACGGCGGCAGCGGGGAAGGGGGGTCCTGAGGAGGGGGGTCCCCACTTTCTGGGACACTCCCCCCTCCCATGTTGGGGATATGGCGCAGGGGGACCCCCACCCCACCCCCCGTTTTGAGGACATTTGGGGGGATCCCCCCCCGGGGGGGGTTGGGGAGGAGGGGGTCTCCCTGCCCCCCCCCCCTCTTTTGGGGGCATTTTGGCTTTTTTTAAGATGTTTTTTCGGCGCCGCTGCTTTTTTGGGGGGAGAAAAGGCAGATTTGGGGCAGGACGGGTTTGGGGGGAGGGGCCCCGGGCCTGGACAACAGACCATGGGGGGGGGAGGGGGGGGACCCCCTGCGTCTGGACCCCCACCCCCTCCATGTGGCTTCGGGTGTATGGAAGTGCCCCCCCCCCCCCTCCCCCCCTCGCGAGGTGCCTTCACCCCTCCTCCTGCCCCTCCCCCCCGCCGTTGGAATTGGGGGAAAAAGGACCAAAATCAGGAAGAATTGACCCAAAAAGGGCCGAGGGACACCCCTCCCCCCCCAATAAACCCGGCGGCTCCTTTTCCCACTGGCGCCTCTTTCCCGGGGGGTGGGGGGGTGGGGTGGGGGGTGTGCACACGTGTGTGCAAGGGGGGGGCATGTGTGTGAGAGGGGCCTGTTGCACGGGGCCCCTCCCCCACACCCCCATGGGATGGGGGGGGTCACAGAGGTGGAGGGGCTCAGGGTCTCATATGAGGGGTCGTGGGGAGGTCACGGGAGAGGGGTCGCACCAGGTAAAGGTCACGCGTGTTCACACACCCCTCGCCCTTGGCCTCCCACCAATCCGGGGTGGTCTCGGGGTCCCCTGGTGCAAGCCCCGCCTCCCTGGTGCAAGCCCCGCCCCGTTTGGGACAAGCACCGCCCCCCTGGAGACACGTGTGCCCGAGAGGCCTCCGCGCCGCGAGGCGGCGCACTCCCGCCTGCGTTCGTTTCCCACCCATCCTCCGTGATTGGCACCGTGCGCAGCCAATGGGAGAGGTGGAAAATTCCAGAAGGGAGACAGG
>NW_028127438.1:0-43587 GCF_965231255.1 Vanellus vanellus
GGGGGGGAGGGGAAGAAAGGGAGGGGGGAGGAAGGAGGGCGGGGAAAGGGGGTGGAGGGCGGGGAAAGGGGGAGGACAGCAGGGGGAGGGGGGAAAACGGGGGGAGGAGGAAAAACGGGGGGAGAAGGGTAAGAGCGGGAGAGGGTCGGGGGGATGAGGAGGGTAAGGGGGAGGATGGGGGTTAGAGGTGGGGAGGAGGAGTAGGGTGGAGGAGAGGAGGGGGTAAAACACGGGGAAGAATAGGAGATGTGGAGGAAAGAGGACACTGCGGGAGGGAAGGGAGGGCAGCAGCGAAGAAACAATAAAGGGGGGGTGGGTGAGGTGTAAAGCTGGAAAAACAGGGGCAAGGGGGGTAGAAAGACAGAGAGTAGAGCTAACACCGGGGGAAAGGGGGGGAAAAGCGGATGGAGTAGGGGAGAGGAAAGAGAACATGGGATAGGGAAGAAAGAAAGGAGGAAAGACGGGATATGGGACAGTGGAAAAATGGAAAAGAAAAAAAGGGGTGATGCGGAGGCAAGGAAATGAGGAAAGGGAGAACTGGAATGGAAGGAAAACGAGAAAAAGGGGACTGGGGGAAGGAGAGGGGCAAAGGGATAGTGGATATGTGGGGGGGTGGGACAGAGAAAGAAGTAAAGTGGCAACAGCAGGGAAGCCACCAGGAAAAGACAGAAAATGTATGAGGGTCAGGAAAAGGGAGAGTGTAACTGGAGGGAATAAAATGGAAAGGGGGAAGTGCAGAGACAGCTTTGCGTGGGGGCAAGGAAAGGGGAAAGCAGGAAGAAGGATGGCTTGAGAATAAGGAGGAGAGGGGAAGGGGAGGATGGAACAGTACAGAAAGAAAGGAGGCAAGGAGGGACAGACCAGTGCAGAACTAAAAGGAGGAAAAGTGGGATGGAGGAAAAACAAAAAGACGGGGGATGAGGGAGAAAAGGAAAGGGGGGAAGGGAAAGTAGAAACAGTGGGGAAAAAAACAGCACGGGCAAGCTGTAAAGATGGAAAACCAGGAGCAACAGTTAGGAGGTGGAGGCCAGGAGATGGAATCGAGAAGGCAGAGGTCAGAAAGTGGAGGCCGGAGAGTGGAGGCCGGAGATCGAAAAGTAGAGGCCAGAAAGAGGAGACCAGAGAGTCGAGGCGGGAGACTGGAGGCCGGAGAGTGGAGGCCATGAGGTGGAGACCGGAGAATGGAGGCCAGAAAGTAGAGGCCGGAGAATGGAGACCGAAAAGTAGAGGCCGAAAAGTGGAGGCCAGGAGGTGGAGGCCGGAGAGTGGAGGCCGTAGAGTGGAGGCCGTAGAGTGGAGGCCGGAGAGTAAAGGCCAGAAAGTGGAGGCCGAAAAGTGGAGGCCGAAAAGTGGAGGCCGAAAACTGGAGGCCGAAAAGTGGAGGCCGGAGAATGGAGGCCAGAAAGTGGAGGCCAGAAAGTGGAGGCCGGAAACTGGAGGCCGGAGAGTGGAGGCCAGGAGGTGGAGGCCGGAGAGTGGAGGCCGAAAAGTGGAGGCCAGAAAGTGGAGGCCAGAAAGTGGAGGCCGAAAAGTGGAGGCCGGAAAGTGGAGGCCGGAAAGTGGAGGCCGGAAAGTGGAGGCCGGAAAGTGGAGGCCGGAAAGTGGAGGCCGGAAAGTGGAGGCCGGAAAGTGGAGGCCGGAAAGTGGAGGGTTTCCTGTGTAACGGGAGCATGGCACACCGCAAGTGCATGCCCATGGGCAGGCCCCGTCCGACTAGGCAATATCTTGAAATGACACTAAAAATGTCCTTTCCCCAGGGCTGCTATATCACGTGTCTACCTTCGGTTCTTATGATTATGCTGCAGAGAACCGCCTAGAGCAAGTAACACGCATAAACCAGCTCTCAAACATGCACTAATTACACACAAACTGTCACAAGGCACTGTCATGAGTCACGGTCATACACACGTGCCTCTGTGATTATTCCAAGTCAGATGTGCACAAGATCAACACTGCACAGCCCCATTCCACCGTGCACACCTCAAGACCACTGTATGCTCACACACACTCTCTGCGACTGAGTTGCACACACACCGGTACCCAGCCAAACCCAAAAGGCAAAGCAAAACAAACCGGAGTGCGATGAGACCAAACGATACTTTGCTTGAATACATGCTATACATTATTGTTTGCACCTGCAGACAACACCGAACTTAATCAGCTCCTACTGCTCATTTCACTGCTTTACTGCTCAAACTATCTTCCTCACACTACTCCTCAAACCTCATTTAGTACTCCTACTATCTCCCTACCTGCTTGCCCACATTACATAAACTGTCTGTCCCTCAGCCTCGACACGGTGGCTGTCGTCAAGTTCCTCCTGGTGACACCACGATAGGTACGGGCCTTCCTACACTTCCCGCTCCCCTCAGTGATGCGCTCTCTTCCCACGTGTGTGTAAGGTCCCCGCTGCTGGACTACCGCATCTCCAAAACTTGCTTGTCTGAAGAGGGAACAGGTGACTGCTGCTTCTCTGGAACCAGCTGCAGACCTCCGCAAAACAAACTACACAAAAAAAAGTCATGTTGCCATACTTGTCACAGCCCTTGCCAACACTATACCTCGCTTACGAAATACTGAAAAGTGCACCTGCTGCAATACCCGTTCCTGCTCCTCACTGGGCATCTCCCACAACACCCCACAACTTTGCTCCAGGACCATGAACAACTGCTACAGACAACGCCCAGAAACTACCAACACTATTCACCAACCAGGAGAATGTGCCCCAATAACACCAAATGCAGCAACCTACCAAGTAACCCTGCCTGCAAAAACCCCGGCCCGTGCCTGACCTCCGCCCAAACTTTGGCCATGAACGTCGCCTCACATAGCGGCCGGGACCGGGAAAAAAAAAACTCAGCCAGGGGAAAAACAAAAAAAATCCCCGGGGTACGGTTTTTTTATTCGAGCTGTGTGCCCTACATGCCTGCAAAAGAAAACATGCAGACCTCCGCAGCCATCCTGCGGGTCCACAACACAAACAAAACACACCCCCCTCCCTCCGCTACACCAAAAGCCTCACCGCCCGCTCGGCTCCTACGTTCTCCCATGTGACGGCCGTAAGCAGCCATTGGCACGTCTCTGCGGCACTCCTCAGGAGTGCCAAACACAGCGGCCTCGCAGGTGACCCTGCCTGCGAAAACCCCGGCCCGTGCCTGACCTCCGCCCAAACTTTGGCAATGAACGTCACCTCGCAGAGCGGCCGGGACCGGGCAAAAAAAACTAAGGCGGGGGGGGTGGGGTGGGGTGGGGAGATGCGCCAGGCCGAGGTTATTTTATTCCAGTTATTTGCCCTACGAGCCTGCAAATCGCTGACTGCTCTGAGCCCTGTCACACTGCTCTATGCCTCTGCTCTTTCTGCACGCTTACTGCAAGTCACCTACAACAACTGCATTACAACTGCAAAGGCATTACTGTCTTACCTTACCTTACCTCACTGTCTGTTTCGCATTCGCTCCGCGCCCGGCCACGGACAGGGAGACGGAGACCCTTTAGCCATCTACGCTGCCTACACAATACCATACGATACATACAACCATAGAGCCCTGTAATGTGCACCCAAGTCAAACAACTTGACGTGCGCTTAGAGCGCCATCGAGACAAAATATGATACAGGGTGGTACAATGAGCGTCCATCTCCGACAGCAGTACAGACGGTTAGGGAGTGGGACGACGCATGGTGCTCTCCGGCAGCGGTCCGGATGATTACGGAGGGGTGCCGATAGAAGGCAAACACCGATTTGGAGCGATACGCTGCCAGCCGCTCCCGTCTGTCGGTAGATGCTGATGCGGACCAAGACGCGGCAAATCCAATACGTAGCTGAAGAAGGCAGTACGCATCGAAATACAGAACAGTGCAGTAAAAAAAACCACAATACGCGGTGGTATGATGCCAGACCGTCTCAGACGGCGGTCGACACTATTTCACGGTAGTACAATGCAGAACCGATACTCAGCAGAACACTACAATACACATTCAGATACACAGTAATCCAGTAACAACACACAGTACGGGGCAGCACAAAGCCAGATGATCTCTGCTGGCGGCCGAGATGGTTAAGGAGCGTCACGATGGGATACAAAGTAGAGCTACGCAATATGAGATGGTCTCCAAAGTCAGTCAAGACTACTACAGAGGAATACAATACAAAACCAATACAGAGACGTACAGTGGAATAGGCATTTAAACAGGCAATGATCCAATTAAAAAACAACCCAAAACAAACCACCAGGGTCATACAATGCAAACCCATCTCCGATGTCAGTTGAGACCGTTACAGAGCTATACAATGTGAGAAACGATGCAATACGGGGTCATACGATACAAGACGGTCTCGGATGGCAATCGGGAGACATCCAGCTCACAGTGCGATACGATGCAAAGCCGATACGATGCCAAACAAAGCACGGTGCGTTGTGGTACAGACCGATCGACTACAAAAAAAAAAAAAAAAAAAAAAAACAAACACAGTACGGGACGATATGAAGCGAGACTGTCTCGCGTGGCGGTCGAGATAGTTACAGGGCGGCACGGTGCGAGACAAACCGCAACATGGGCCGATACAACGTGAAACGGTCTCCGATGGAGGTTGAGACAATTCCAGGGCGGTACAACGCAAAACCTAACAGTGCCGTACACATTCAAATACAGAACAGGCCGACAGAAAACGCAAGACGGAGTTACGCTGTGAGACGGTCTCGACAATTACAGGGCGGTACGATGCGACACATACCCAAATACAGACCTTGACAAAGCAAAAAGAAAAAAAAAAAACACACAAGCGCTGCCGACCGAGGCGGTCTCGGACGGCAGTCAAAACTAGACTGCTGCAATGCAACGCAACGCAACTCTCGAATGAAACGTGCGCGAGAAGCTTGGGTTTGGGACCCGACCCCAGAAAGACACGCGGATGAGATGCCGTAGGACATCTCTATGGGACCAGAAAGTACAAGAGCGGAGCAGAGCGGTCCGTCTGGGCCCCATCGCCTCCCCAAAGGTGACCCTCCAGCTACATCTGCGATGTTAAGTACACTTGAAGGTCCGATCGCAGGCGGCAGACGCAGACCTGTGCCGCACGCAGAGGCCACAAGAGTGACCGTGAGACGCTATAAGACTGTGGGTGAGAACGACTCCCGTACGGTCAATGATGCCAGCGCAGAAGCCCTACGGCGCCACGATGATGCAGATGCCTTACAGTGGCCCCGAAAGAGAAGCGACGACTGCCACCCCTGACAGAACGCGACTGTCAAACTCATAACGGCGGATGCATGAGAAGGCAGGCTTTAAGACCTCAACCCCTTAAGGGCACGGGAACGAAACCCCAGAAGAGTACTCTGTGGAAATGGGAATCTCGACGACGGAGCCGCACGTGCCGCCTGGCTGGCCGCCACGAGTGGAGACTGATCGGAAAGATCCGCAACATAATACGCACTGGATGGAAGGACGCTTTAAAGTAGGCTATCGAGACGAGAACGGCTCGAGGGGCACTATGCCGACGAGACGACGCTCTCTAGACACTCGGGAGGGCTACCGAGGTGCCTGTGGATCGCAAAAGAGCTACGGAGACTTCGAGACCAGAGGAAGGTCTTACGCAAGACAGAGAAAACGGACCACACAAACTACATGATGACAGACGTGAGCCGGAACGGCCCTGACGGGTGCACACTACCCTCACGCTGAAGAGCGACCCCCTCCCTTTACCTGCCCGAAGGGGACCGCTCCGGGACAGCCCTCTGCCCTACGCTAACTTTAAAACCCGTCTCCGCAGTTGCCGACCCTGTCCCCTCGCTCCCCAAACAATCTCCGCCGCGAGTCCCTCTGCTGACCTTTTGGAGGGCCTGGACTCCTAATCCATCCTCGACAAAAAAGACCCCGATTGGCAAACGGCATTATTCCTGCAGGCGACAGATTCTTCTTCATCGCCTGCAAAAACAAACAAAAAAAATGCGCAGGCAACAGTGCCATTGGGAAGCATCGCATCGGTCAACATAGACTTTTCCTGTGACAGCCCCCGCCTCGGACACGCCGTTGTGTTCCGCTCACCTGATCTGCACGGATTCCGGAGTCGGGTGCTGTGACCGTCCTTCTTTCTGGCACCTAACACATTCAGGAATTGAAACTGGGGAAAAACAACAAGAAAACGACAGCCGAGTCTAACTGCTGTCACAGAGATAACGGTCATATCTCCCCTCTAGTACCAAAAACAATGACCCACCTGCTCACGGTGCTCTGCTCGGCTCTGCTGCGTCACCCTGCGCAGCTTGTCCCTTCGTATCTGAAAAACCAACAGCGACGATCAGCTGGATGCAGAGAGATAGCTTCGTAACAATAAAGTCTCCATCCTTTTTAGAAACCTCATCTGCACGCCAACTGGCAGCTCGCCAGAAAGAAAAAAAAAAAAACAAAAAAAAAAAAAACACACCACACCCACACCACAAACTTCAAGCCCCACGCAAAACATCCTTGGCGTCTTTGAGATGCAGTCTCCTGCGCTGCCGCTGAACGGCCCCTCCCGCAGAGCTCTGCCCTTCCCCATAAAGCGTTAATGAAAAACCCGTTGGCAAAATCTGCTGCCGGCTATTCGGTCCAAAATGACCTTACCGCCTTTGCCTCGACACATCGACATATTAATTGTAGACTGTTACGGCTATCCCACCTACCCCTGACTCTACACCCCTGGGCAGGGCGACTCCGAGCCACGCAGACATGCACAGATACTACACGGAACACCACAAACGACCCGCCTCAAACGTGAGAGAAAACTCTCAGCGAGAAGAATGACGCAGGGATGGAAGTCGCTGTCGGGCAAGAACACCTGCGAGACCACAACGGTGACGTGAGGACGCTCTGGGAAACACGCAAAAGAAAGAGTAGACCGTCGGGGCCCGTGACGAGAAGTGACTCTCAAAACCGAGATGACGTATGTGCGGGAAGCCCGGCTTCGACACAGAAGAACATGAGGATGAAGGGAACGACACCCGGTCCCGGAAAATGGATGGGTAGAGAGCAGAGCTGCTCGTGCAGCCGGGAACGATGCTACAAAAGCGGGGCGACCGAAAAGCCTTCTGAGGCTCAAGACCGATCCACACTTTAAGCTCATAAAGCGACGAGAGTGACACCCGATTGGCGCCATGCTGATGAGTACTGCCGATCAAGCCCCACGGGCTGCACACGAGGCACGTGTCGTGCTCCTCGTGCAAAGCGCAACGACGACATTAAGAACGGACGAAGCTCTACAACACGGAAGACGTATCACACAGACTGTACGACAACAGACACAGGCTGGAACCGCCCTGCCCGGCACACGCTAGCATCGTGCTGACGAGTAACCCGCTGCCCCTTTACCCACCCAAAGGGGACCGCTCCTGGACAGCCCTCTGCCCTACGCTACCTTTAATACCTGTCCCTGCAATTGCCGACCTCGTCCCCTCCTTCCCCCGACCACACTGCGATGCCGCTCCCTCGACTTATCTTTCAGAGGGCCGGGAGGCTTAATCCATTCGCAACGAGGAAAACCGCAGTCCGCCAACGGAATTCGTCCTGCAGTCGCCAGGATCCTCTTCGTCACCTTTAAAGACATACCCAAACCCCACACAAGAGTGCGGTCAGTCGGCATCGCGTCAGTCAACACGGACCTTTACCGCAACACGCCCCTCCTCAGAAGCGCCGCTGCGTTTCTGCTTACCTGCTCCGTGTCAACTCCAAAGTCAAATGCTGCGGCTGCGTGTGAGCGCGCACGGGAAGGCCGCGGGAAGAGCCACAAAAACACAGGTGAAGTGTGACGAGTAAGTACTTTGTCATTACACCGCCAGCCGGGAAATTCCCAAAGGGGGGCCCGGGCAGAGGCACACGAGCGCAGATCCAGGCATCGATCCGTCTGTGCTAGAGCATCGCCAAATGGGCTGTTTACACCTGTATATCGGGGATTGCCACAGCCAAATTTCACTGCCACGCTTTGCCCTTTCCACAGGGGGGCGGGAATCTCAAGCTTGTCCAACAAGGTGCTTCTGAGTCTCTCGCAGGCCTGTGTTATCAAAACGCAGATGGTCTGCCTGTCAAGCAGACAAGACTAAACAACAATTAGGATGGTATACGTGTTCCTCTACACCCCAGATCCGAGTCACTTGAGCAGGTTTAGAATCCTCCTTGACATCCTTCCGCTTCTTCTCCCGTGCGGCGAGTCATCATTAGTGACACCTAAAACACCGAGAGACTCAAAATTATTCTTGCGCTCCCAAGAAGTCACCGGCCCCGCACGCCTCCTCTCGACTACCCGGCTCACCTCAAACCCTCATCCGCTCCCAAAGGCGACCCGCACAATGCCTGCAGATTAAAAGGGAGAAACGCTTCACTGAGCTGCCACGTGACACTTTGCTATTAGACACCGATGGGGCCTGCGCTGGCCTCGCCGGCTAGAACTGCTCATCAGCGTGCAGCATCGCCCATCCCAGCCTGTGTGCGGCACCTGCAAGAACACAAGCAAAGCAACACGTGCTGAGATACACTCTGAAACTTCAGGCCGTGGATAAAAATTCCCGTGTCCCGCTTCTTGACCTTGACAACTTTCCGGCCCATCCTCCGTCACTTTGGGTGGCAGCCCTGGGTCTTGCGCCCCACCTGTAAAGCACAAACGGCACGGGTTCCTTACAACTTGACCAGCCTGAAAAAGGACCGATACTTCAGCCCACCGATCGCCGGTCACCTGGACCGAGTCGGCCACTGAGTCAGCTCATCGCATCAAGGATTCAATTCGGGAAAAAAATAAAACAACACACACACACACGCACACACACACACACACACACACACACGCTGTCATAGAACCACCGGTCACATCTTCCCTCTAACGCCGCACATGGCGACCCGCCTTCTTATAGTGCTCCGCTCGGCTCTGTTACGTCGCCCTGCGCAGCTTCTCCCTCTGCATCTGAAAAACAACATCAAACAAGTCACCTGGATGGGAAGCGATGGCTTCCTCATTCCAACGGTCACATTCCCATTTACAAATACTATCTAGACACCAACACAGCCTGCCATAAAAATATAACGTTATCCCATACTCAAAGTGCCACACGAAGCAGCCTTTTTTTGTCTTTGAGGTGCAGACTCCTGCACTACTGCTGACCAGCATGTTCAACATGTCGCTGCTCATCTCAAAAACCGCTGATGGAAGAGCTGTCCGTACAGCCTGCCGATGGCTACTCGATCCCACATGATCGGACCCCCTCGGCCCCAACAGCCTAGCCCGATCGCTGGGTTCACCACACACTTTCTGCCGACCCACCTACCCCTGACTCCACACCCCCGGGCAGGGCGGCTCCAAGCCACACACGCACGGATGGACACACTGACACTACACGAAATCCTACAGTGAACCTCAAAGATGAGAGAAAACTCTGAGCGAAAGTGACGCCCCCTCGAACAAAGACGTCATCGAGCAAAATGACGCGCGAGATCGTAACGGTGAAGTGAGGGGCCTCGACGGAAACCCCGAAGAACGTGCAGAATGTCACGACCCGCGACAAGAAGTTACTCGCCAAACTGAGAAGACGTACATGCGGGAAACCGGGCTTCAAGACCTAAGAGCGCAACGATGCGGGACAGAAGGCCCGCGCCCTGAAAACGGACGGCCAGAGAACAAAGCTGCTCACGCAGCTGGGAACCGCGCCGCAAACGAGGACCGTCCAGACACTTCCGTGGCACCGCACCTATCCACGCTTTAGGCCTTTCATGCAAGAAAAGCGGCGCCCGACTGGCGCTATGCCGATGAATACAGGTGTTTGAGACTCCGGGGTGCCGCCCGAGGCGCCGTGCCTTGCTGCTGGGGCGCAAACCCGACATCGAGATCCGACGAAGGTCTAAGACACCGAAGACACAGGCTGGAACCGCCCTGCCCGGCACACGCTACCGTCGGGCTGGAGAGTAACCCGCTCCCTTTACCTGCCCAAAGGGGACTGCTCCGCGACAGCCCTCTGCCCTACGCTAACTTTAAAAGCCGTCCCTGTGACTCCAAAACTTGTCCCTCAGCTTCGAGCTCCGTGGCTCGTGGCTTCCTCACCTTATCTTTCCAAGAGTGATGGGTCTGAAGCCATCCTCAACAAGAAAAACACCACAGGCAACCAAGGGGATTCATCCTGCATTCACCAGATTTCTCTTCATCATCTGAAAGAAAAAAAAGAGGGAAAAAAAAAAAATTGGTCAAACAAAAACACCACACAGGAATCTACAGACAACAGTGTCATCGGTCAACACGCACTTTTCCTGCGCCATCCCCAGCTCAGATGCGCCGTGGCATTCCACTCGCCTGCTCTCCACTAACGCCGCCGTCCACAGGCTCTGGTGCTCGTTCCTTGTAGTGCCCGAGAGACACAAAGTTACAATTGCACTTAAATAACTCACCAGCCCCAGGCGCCTCCTCTCTACAACACAGCTCACCTAAAATTCTCCTCCGATTCCAAAGGCAGCCTGCACGGCACCTGCAAATTCCAAAGGGAAACGCTTCACTGAGCTACCACGCCATACTTGGTTACGAGACACCTACCCTGCCCGCAAGCCCCTCGCCTGCTCCTACGGCTCATCAGCACGCGGCACCACCCCACCGAGCCTGCTTGCGGCACCTGCAAAAACCCCAGCGATACAGCACGCGCCGAGACACTGCCCGCAACCGTAGCCCCTGGCCACCGATTCTCATCTCCCGCCCCTTCACCGCGACAACTCGCCGGCCCGTCCTCCGCCACTTCGGGTCACCGTCTTCACCCTTGCGCGCCACCTGTAAAAACCAAACAACACCAGTCGCTTATCGCTTCGCTGGCAATACAACACCCAAACAACTAACTGCTACCCAATCACTCACCGATCACAGCTTACCCGGACAGAATCAGCCCCGGTGCCCGTATCACACGGCTCTCGTTGCTTCAAGCTTCCAACTGAAATGGAAAAATACCCTCACGTAGTCATCACAGAGCCACCGGTCACAGCTTCCCTCTAAGACCACGCACTGACCGGCCTTCTGACAGAGCTCCGCTCGGCTCTCCTACGTCGCCCCACACGGTGCGTCCCCCTGCACCTGAAAAAAGAAAAAAAAAAAAAAAAAAAAAAATCAAATTTAGTCACCTGGAGGCGGAGAGATAGCTTCATAATGACAAGTGTTCCCATTGACAAATGCCATCTACAGCCCAACTACAGCCTGCCAGAACCAAAGGCCGCTAATCTTAAACGCCACACAGAGCGGCCTCAATACCTTGGAGAGGCAATCTCCGTCGCTACTGCTGAACGGCCTCTCCCACTTAGCTCTGCTGCCCCCCTTAGAACATTACCAACAAAAGCTGCCCACGCAGCCCTCCGATGGCTACTCGATCCCACGTGACCGGACCCCCTCGGCCCCAACAGCCTAGCCCGATGGCTGGGTTCACCACACACTCTTTCTGCGGACCCACCTACCCCCGACTCCACACCCCCGGGCAGGGCGGCTCCGAGCCACACACGCACGGATGGACACACTGACACTACACAAAATCCTACAATGAACCTCAAAGATGAGAGAAAACTCTCAGCGAAAGTGACGCCACCACGAACAAAGACGTCATCGAGCAAAGTGACGCCACCACGAACAAAGACGTCATCGAGCAAAGTGACGCCACCACGAACAAAGACGTCATCGAGCAAAGTGACGTGCGAGATCGTAACGGTGAAGTGAGGGGCCTCGACGGAAACCCCAGAGAACGTGCAGAACGTCACGACCCGTGACAAGAAGTTACTCGCCAAACTGAGAAGACGTACATGCGGGAAACCGGGCTTCAAGACCTAAGAGCGCAACGATGCGGGACAGAAGGCCCGCGCCCTGAAAACGGACGGCCAGAGAACAAAGCTGCTCACGCAGCTGGGAACCGCGCCGCAAACGAGGACCGTCCAGACACTTCCGTGGCACCGCACCTATCCACGCTTTAGGCCTTTCATGCAAGAAAAGCGGCGCCCGACTGGCGCTATGCCGATGAATACAGGTGTTTGAGACTCCGGGGTGCCGCCCGAGGCGCCGTGCCTTGCTGCTGGGGCGCAAACCCGACATCGAGATCCGACGAAGGTCTAAGACACCGAAGACACAGGCTGGAACCGCCCTGCCCGGCACACGCTACCGTCGGGCTGGAGAGTAACCCGCTCCCTTTACCTGCCCAAAGGGGACTGCTCCGCGACAGCCCTCTGCCCTACGCTAACTTTAAAAGCCGTCCCTGTGACTCCAAAACTTGTCCCTCAGCTTCGAGCTCCGTGGCTCGTGGCTTCCTCACCTTATCTTTCCAAGAGTGATGGGTCTGAAGCCATCCTCAACAAGAAAAACACCACAGGCAACCAAGGGGATTCATCCTGCATTCACCAGATTTCTCTTCATCATCTGAAAGAAAAAAAAGAGGGAAAAAAAAAAAATTGGTCAAACAAAAACACCACACAGGAATCTACAGACAACAGTGTCATCGGTCAACACGCACTTTTCCTGCGCCATCCCCAGCTCAGATGCGCCGTGGCATTCCACTCGCCTGCTCTCCACTAACGCCGCCGTCCACAGGCTCTGGTGCTCGTTCCTTGTAGTGCCCGAGAGACACAAAGTTACAATTGCACTTAAATAACTCACCAGCCCCAGGCGCCTCCTCTCTACAACACAGCTCACCTAAAATTCTCCTCCGATTCCAAAGGCAGCCTGCACGGCACCTGCAAATTCCAAAGGGAAACGCTTCACTGAGCTACCACGCCATACTTGGTTACGAGACACCTACCCTGCCCGCAAGCCCCTCGCCTGCTCCTACGGCTCATCAGCACGCGGCACCACCCCACCGAGCCTGCTTGCGGCACCTGCAAAAACCCCAGCGATACAGCACGCGCCGAGACACTGCCCGCAACCGTAGCCCCTGGCCACCGATTCTCATCTCCCGCCCCTTCACCGCGACAACTCGCCGGCCCGTCCTCCGCCACTTCGGGTCACCGTCTTCACCCTTGCGCGCCACCTGTAAAAACCAAACAACACCAGTCGCTTATCGCTTCGCTGGCAATACAACACCCAAACAACTAACTGCTACCCAATCACTCACCGATCACAGCTTACCCGGACAGAATCAGCCCCGGTGCCCGTATCACACGGCTCTCGTTGCTTCAAGCTTCCAACTGAAATGGAAAAATACCCTCACGTAGTCATCACAGAGCCACCGGTCACAGCTTCCCTCTAAGACCACGCACTGACCGGCCTTCTGACAGAGCTCCGCTCGGCTCTCCTACGTCGCCCCACACGGTGCGTCCCCCTGCACCTGAAAAAAGAAAAAAAAAAAAAAAAAAATCAAATTTAGTCACCTGGAGGCGGAGAGATAGCTTCATAATGACAAGTGTTCCCATTGACAAATGCCATCTACAGCCCAACTACAGCCTGCCAGAACCAAAGGCCGCTAATCTTAAACGCCACACAGAGCGGCCTCAATACCTTGGAGAGGCAATCTCCGTCGCTACTGCTGAACGGCCTCTCCCACTTAGCTCTGCTGCCCCCCTTAGAACATTACCAACAAAAGCTGCCCACGCAGCCCTCCGATGGCTACTCGATCCCACGTGACCGGACCCCCTCGGCCCCAACAGCCTAGCCCGATGGCTGGGTTCACCACACACTCTTTCTGCGGACCCACCTACCCCCGACTCCACACCCCCGGGCAGGGCGGCTCCGAGCCACACACGCACGGATGGACACACTGACACTACACAAAATCCTACAATGAACCTCAAAGATGAGAGAAAACTCTCAGCGAAAGTGACGCCACCACGAACAAAGACGTCATCGAGCAAAGTGACGCCACCACGAACAAAGACGTCATCGAGCAAAGTGACGCCACCACGAACAAAGACGTCATCGAGCAAAGTGACGTGCGAGATCGTAACGGTGAAGTGAGGGGCCTCGACGGAAACCCCAGAGAACGTGCAGAACGTCACGACCCGTGACAAGAAGTTACTCGCCAAACTGAGAAGATGTACATGCGGGAAACCGGACTTCAAGACCTAAGAGCGCAACGATGCGGGACAGAAGGCCCGCGCCCTGAAAACGGACGGCCAGAGAACAGAGCTGCTCACGCAGCTGGGAACCGCGCCGCAAACGGGGACCGTCCAGACACTTCCGTGGCACCGCACCTATCCACGCTTTAGGCTTCTCATGCAAGAAACGCGGCACCCGACTGGCGCTATGCCGATGAATACAGGTGTTTGAGACTGCGGGGTGCCGCCCGAGGCGCCGTGCCTTGCTGCTTGAGCATAAATCCAACGTCGAGAACAGACAAAGGTCTAAGACACCAAAGACAGACTACACAGATAAGACCACAGACAAAGGCTGGAACCACCCTGCCCGGCACACGCTACCGTCGGGCTGGAGAGTAACCCGCTCCCTTTAACTGCCCAGAGGGGACTGCTCCGCGACAGCCCTCTACCCTACGCTAACTTTACAAATCCTTTCCCACAGTTGTCTCGGTGGTCCCCTCTTGTGCGCCCGTTCCTCAACTCATCTTTCAAAGGGCCGGGGTTCTGACTCCATCCTTGACTTCACACGCGAAAAACAGCTAGCCGTTAAATTCCTCCATTGACTGCATCCATCACCTGCAAAAGAGATAAAAAAAAACAAAAAACACACAAACCAAATCCAGAGCCTGAAGCGACAATTCTATGCACTACGTAAGACACCAAAAAAACACAAAATTACCATTACGCTTGGATAAAATCACCGGACACGTACTCCTCCTAGATACTACCCAGCCCACCACGAATGCAAGAAACCGCAAAGTAACACACCTTAACGACACCCAAACCAAAATGCAAAAATATCTAAAAGAGGTAATGAACCTGCCTCCGTTGCCCCTGTCCCGAAAGTTCAGAAACTCCATCCCTTCTCCTGAATTGACAGAGAATGAACCCCGCTTCTTCCACACAACTCCCGCCCTGTATGAGTGCCTCTGAACCCCCTCTTGTCAGCTACCCCTCGGGAGCTGCTCGTCCGAGCCGTGCCCTGCAGGCAGCTCCTTTCTTGCCACGGACTCCAGGCTGCATTACAAACCCACAAAACAAGTGAAAACCGCTGTACATTAAATCTCTCCTACTTTCTCGAGGAATGCTAACTCCCCATGTACGGATGTATACGACATGCTCACCCGAGCGCCCGCTAAATCATCTTATCGTTGCCCCTACTATGAAAATTTATATCGGCAACTTACGCTGTATGTAACAAAACCGGTGAGAAAAACCCACAGAGTTCCATCTCCAATTATGTCAGGAATTCCAGGTAGACGCAGTGCACCTGGAAAAAAAAAAAAGAACATGCTATTAAACCATCTTACCATCCCTGTATGCTCAATACTAAATTACTGACCTTAAAAAAAAACAAACAAAAAAAACAAAAAACCAAAAAAATAAAAACAAATAAGTTTACTTTCTATTAAATATGCTGCTGAACTTGAACTGGTCTAGAAAGTCTTTCCTACCAGTTACTATTGGTCTTTCTCTAAATGTGAACGCACACCTACCCAAATAGCTGAGCTGGATCCAAAAATGTATTTCATCTCAGGATCAGCAAAGGACCTACACCACAGACACCCAACGGCAGAATGAGCTCACTCAGCAGAGGCTGTGGCTCATATACCCCGGGCCCCGCCTACCACCCTTCCCACAACCCCCCGGGAAGGGGTGGGACGGACCAGCAGAAGGCATAAAGGCTGCCGTGGGGGTCACAGCTCCTTTCCTCGTCAGCCTTAAGTTTACGGCACGTGAGGGAGCGATCGGGGACAGCGGCGCTTACGAGAAAGGCCGATATCTGCGTTTCTACCGGGACTGCAGCGACGCAGCCGGAGACGGGACCGGGTAGGTAATTCCACTGAATTGTTCCATTGCGTAGATAGAAAGAATTAAAAATCATACTAAGCCCGAAAAGACGCTAGTTTACTAAATGTAATAATGACATTATCGACAAAATTAAGGTGCTTGAGTTTCCTTTTAAACCAAATACAGAGCTACGGGGTCGTGCGTTCCTTTTAGCGGCAACGTGCATACTACCTACCTTCTGCCCGAATTATATTCTGCATAGGACTGAACGACGAAACGGACCTAGATCCCGTGAGAAAACCTTCTCAAAAATATCTCTGCTTGTACCGTACGTCACTTACTGTAAAGTGCTGATAATTTAGAGCCCTACGTGATCTCTCCTTGACCGATACCGTTAAGGGATCTAGATGAGTCCGAAAGGACGGAAAGCACCAAAACATGTGGAAATGCAATAAAAGTATCGGAAATGGGATGAAGCAGTCTAAGTAACACCTGAGTACCTAGAACAAAAATAAATTGCCAAAGACAACAAAAACCACCATGGGAAGTATGTCTATAGAAATAGAAGAGGGCTTTCTAAGAGGAGACCTGAGCCGACGATAGGCATCTTTAGGGTGCCGGATACGATATAGAAACAGACTATAAGACAGACACCAAACAGGTGGCTCTGGAGCATACAGATGGTTTCGGCAAAAGTTCTATCGGAACAGGAGACACGGTCAGAGGAATTAGAAAGGTCCCAAAGGGGCCGAAGAGACCAAAGGAGATGGGGAGATGTGACGAGCTCAAAAGGGCATAGAGCAAAATACAGATGTCCTCGAGGACCTGGAGACGGACTGGAGGGTGACCGAGGGTGACAGAGCAAACAGACAGACCAGAGTAACAGATGCGGACTCGGGAAGCGTTCTGGGGGGAAAAGAGGGGTGCGGAGTGCCCTCCGGAACTAAACTGGGACTCCGGGACATAGCGGTTGTGTCATGAGAGCTCGGAGGGAGCAGCGGAGGAGTCCCAAGGGGCCTGAGAGCTCAAAGAAGCCTCAAAAGTAAGGAGGAGGAACTCCGAAGGGGAGTTCGACAAAGCACGGATACTGTCAGGGCGCTGGGGGCAGAAAGACGGCTTCCTAAATTGCAAATAGTAAGCTAAGGGCGCTCTGAGGCGCACAAAAAAATACTACCCAAAGGAAGCTGAACTGCTCTATGAGCGCTGTGGAGTACGAGAAAGGACTCGGAACGCATGGCTATAGAGAGTAGAGGCATTAGGAGGGGGCAGAGTAAGAAAAGAAGGCTCAGAGCCACGGCAGGTGCTTCCGAGTTCCAGGACGGCATCTGGGCAAATTACAGATGCATGAGCGAGAGAAGAACCTAATGGTTATACCCTCAGTAGCAGAGAGAAAAATAACGGAGCGTTGTACGGCAAAGAAAAAACAGAGGCTCTGACGGACCGAAAGAAAGGGAGATTAAGTGCTAAGAGGTGCTGGGAAGATCGAGGAGGGTCTCGGGAAGCATCTTGATGGTGAGGAGAGGGGTGTCTATGAGGACTGAGGGACCAAAGAAGGCTTGGGGACGACGAGGAACTCGGGTGATCCTCTGAGTGGAGTACAGACGGTCTCGGGTCGCAGGGGACAGAATGTTCAATCCTAGGTAGTGTAGAAGAACGAGTGCTCTACGGCTCAAGGATGGCCCCACCTAAAGAGCAACAAGACGGATGTGGAGCACAGGGAAAGTGTCGGAAGTCGGAGGGACAGAAAAATGACTGCGAACACGATGATTGACTTTCAACAGAGTAACCGTGTCATTGGAGGCCCAGGAAACTAATAGAGGCACAGCTCGAGGGAAGAGAGGACGGAAGGACTGGGCTGGGTCTTGAGGAACGGTCTGGGAGCACCTGCCCGCCGGAGTCGCGAGGTTCAGACCGGAACCCCTTCCTTTCTAAACTCCTGAGAAAGGAATCTAGGTAGAACCCGTCTTAGCCTCTGACCGTAAATAAAGAGCTTGTGCCCCAGGTTCGGTCACAAAGTTGATTTATGAACGGCTCGGGGCCTCCAAAGAGGGACCCCGCGGGTTCTTTTCCTGTGCTTTTTAAAGCCTCACATTCTATTGCGTAAGCTATTCAGGCACATGTTAACGTGACGAGTGCGGCTCTTGACCGATTAAATTGTTCAACGGTTAGTGTGTCCTCTTTGATGACTGGAGTTTTAGCGCGGGTGATTTTACCGTCTTCTGTAGTTTCCGGATCTCTGTCTCATCCGTTGAGGTATGTCATCCGTCTTCTGATGATTATGGGCAGAACGGTCCCTTTTTTCATTTCGAAGAATAATAGTTTCCCCTTGACCGAAACAGTCGCTCTAATTCATAACGTCAACTATACAATCTTCATTATTATGACTTACAAGATTTCATTGTTACTTAGGTAACAATGTATCAAAGTCATGCAAAACTACTAGCTGTTCGTGGGCGAACAAGCAGTTCCGCCAAAGTTCGCTACGTTGCTGTTACATCTTGCGGTCTAAGGCTTTGCTGATCTAGCTAGATACACTAGGGAAAACTTCGGTTTCCCACTCTGGGTCGCAGATACGGACTCAGGCGCTCTTCCGAGGGAACGACAGGGGTTTGATGCCTGCGATAAAGTTAAACGTATGCTAAGGGCAACCTGGAAAGCATCCGTAGGTGTTGCGACACGGTGAGAGAGACCAAGGAAGACTCGGGGACGTGAGGAGGGAGTCCGGAGAGGCTGGGGACCAAATGGAAGCACGCTAGATGGCAGAGAGGACGATAAGAGAACTCTGAGGCACAAACAAAGAGAGGATGGGAGTCTGAGGGAAAGAGCTCAGACAGAAAATTTGATCGGGGATCGAGTAAATAATAAAGAAAATCAAGAAATAGCGAAGGCAATCTGGAAAGACGTAGAAAGAAAATTTAAAAATAGAGGGCACTAAGGAAAGGCAAGAAATAATTAAAAATAGAGACAGCAAAGGAGATAAATGTGGACAGAAAGTCTTCAGACTATCCGTGATTAAAGAATCCAGGAAAAAATTAGAAAATAGCAATGGCAAACTAAAATGCGGGAGTAGGCAGAAAATCTAAAAAGCGGTAGCACAAAGGAAGACAATTTTTAAAAAATGGCAAAGAGACTAAAAGTAGGCATAGCCAGGACAATAAAAAAGCGATAGGCAACAGGGGAAGTAAAGACAAAGATTAACGGCAAACTAAAACAGATGTAAAAGAGAATTTTAAAAGCGATGGCACTGAGGAAAGACGAGAAAATTAAAAAAGATAAGCAATACAGAGAAACAGGGAAACAGGCAAAAACCCAGACAATATGAACAGCTAACTGAATCAGACACGTAGAATGAAGATTGTCAAAACTGTCAGCATTAACGAAAGAAGAAAAAAGTTTAAAATAAAACCAGACAACGAGATAAAAGCAGATAGAAAGGACAAGGTAAAAGCAAGAGCAATTAGACAAAAAATAAATAAAAATGAAAATATAGGGACAGCAAACTAAATAAAAATCTTTAAAAGCCACAGGGTACATGACCAGCACAAAACACTTAATAAATGACTATTGGCTACTTCATAAAAGTAAACAGAGAGAGAGATATGGCGACAGGGTAAGAGGCAGACAGGAAAACATTACAAAATGGGGATAGCTAACTGAATAAAAGTTCACCTAGTGATAACATTTAAAAAGCAAACGGATTATTAAAGAGGAGAGGGAGAGAAATTACAGCAGACAAGCTTTTAGGTCAAGAAAAAGACAAAGAGATTACTTACCGATTACTGTCACAGACAAACCAGGTTCGACTTGGGGAAATTAAGTCATTGTTCCTCAAATAATGCAAATAAGAACAAATCCAAAAAACAGCTTCCTGCCACCCCTCCCTCTTTTCCTGGGCGCCTCTTCTCTCCTGACTTCTCTACATCCCACCCCTGACCAACGTAGGGGGACATGGCGTGGGGGTTGCGGCGCCTTCCTCCTCAGGCTCTTTTTCTGCTCCAGTGTGGGGTCCCTCCCGCGAGGCCGCTGGTCTGGCACAGGCTCTCGGCTTCCTTCAGGCACAACCACCTGCTCCGGCCTCGGGTCCTCCACGCGCCGCTGGGGCACGTTGGCTCCACCCTGGACCTCCCTGGACTGCAGGGGGACAGCCTGCCTCACCACGGTCTTCACCACAGGCTGCAGGAGAATCTCTGCTCTGCTTCCTACCAGCGCTGCCGATGGGCTCAGCTTTAACCAGCAGCACATCCGTCTCAGAGTGGGAACTGGCTGTGCCCAACATGCAAGCGCAATGGGCCACAAGGCAGAGGAGGAGGAATTAAAAAAGGGGACGGTGAGGTAGACAGAGATAAACTGAAACATACCAAAAAACCTCGATGAGCTGAAGGGGAGAGACAGAGCAATTAAAGAATGTGGACGGGCAGCCAGGCAGAGAGAGAACAATAAAGGTAAAAATGGGCGGTGGGACACATATTTTATATTCTAAAATCCTTTATGTAATCGAGGAGGGGTTTTGTAGAGTAGATTTTTATTTTGGACACCTTCGCTATACACAAACAAATAATCATATGTCAATAGATAGTAAAATGAGAGGGTTTTCTCTATTGCAATGGCTCCCACCCATGTTTCCAGATTGTAATGTTTTCTAATGTCCCCTATGAATGTCCGTCCTCTGACGCATACGCCCCCCACCATGGACCTTGGGCTGCCGTAAATGGCATCATCCTATTTCAGCGTATTCCCAAATAGGCCAGAAAAAAGAGGAAGGCTTCAGGTGGACATGCGGCACGTCCTTTAAAGATGAGAAGTATTTGAAGACTTCAAATGAGTGTGGATCCATTGGATGAAATTTTGCAGCCACTGTTAGTGTGGCAGTAAAGCTGCTGTCTGTTCTCGAGAAAGGGCTTGTCCCTCCCCCATTCCCTTGGGGTGGACATGTATGCGTGTGCTTCTATCCTAAAAAATAAAAAAAGAAATAAAAAAAATAGGGGGAAGGGGCAGGGGAAAGGGTGTGTGCAGGGAGGGGAAGGGAGGGAGGGGGAAAGGGAGTGAGGAGGGAGGGGAAAGGGAGGGAGGGGAAAGGGAGGAGGGGAAAGGGAGGGAGGGGAAAGGGAGGGAGGGGAAAGGAGGGAGGGGAAAGGGAGGGAGGAGGGAGGGGAAAGGGAGGGAGGGAGGGAGGGGAAAGGGAGGAGGAGGGGGAGGGGAAAGGGAGGGAGGGGAAAGGGAGGGAGGAGGGAGGGGAAAGGGAGGGAGGGGAAAGGGAGGGAGGAGGGAGGGGAAAGGGAGGGAGGGGAGAGGGAGGGGAAAGGGAGGGAGGAGGGAGGGGAAAGGGAGGGAGGAGGGAGGGGAAAGGGAGGGAGGAGGGAGGGGAAAGGGAGGGAGGGGAAAGGGAGGGAGGGGAAAGGGAGGGGAAAGGGAGGGAGGGGAAAGGGAGGGGGGAGGGAGGGAGGAGGGAGGGGGGGAAAGGGAGGGAGAGGGGAAAGGGGGGGGAAGGGAGGAGGAAGAGGAGGGAGGGGAAAGAGAGAGAGAAGGGAGGGGGGAAGGAAGGGAAAGAGAGGGAGAAGGGAGGGAGAATGGAGGGGAAAGAGAGGGAGAGGAGAGGGGAAAGGGAGGGAGGGGGGAGGGAGGGGAAAGGAGGGAGGGAGGAGCGAGGGGAAAAGGGGGGAGGAGGGAGAGGAAAGGGAGGAGGGAGGGGAAAGGGAGGAGGGAGGGGAAAGGGAGGAGGGAGGGGAAAGGGAGGAGGGAGGGGGGAGGGAGGGAGGGGAAAGGGGGGGAGGGAGGGGAAAAGGAGGAGGAGGGAGGAGGCAGGGGGGAGGGGAAAGGGGGGGAGGGGGGAGGGGAAAGGGGGGGAGGGAGGGGGGAGAGAGGGGAAAGGGAGGGGGGAGGGGAAAGGGAGGGGGGAGGGAGGGGAAAGGGAGGGAGGGGAAAAGGAGGGAGGGGAGGAGGGAGGGGAAAGGGAGGGGAGGAGGGAGGGGAAAGGGATGGAGGGGAGAGGGGAAAGGGAGGGGAGAGGGGAAAGGGAGGGGAGAGGGGAAAGGGAGGGGGGAGGGGAAAGGGAGGGGGGAGGGGAAAGGGAGGGGGGAGGGGAAAGGGAGGGGGGAGGGGAAAGGGAGGGGGAGGGAGGGGGAGGGAGGAGCGAGGGGGGAGGGAGGGAGGGGGGAGGGAGGGGAAAGGGAGGGAGGGGGGAGGGGAAAGGGAGGGAGGGGGGAGGGGAAAGGGAGGGAGGGGGGAGGGGAAAGGGAGGGAGGAGGGAGGGGAAAGGGAGGGAGAAGGGAGGGAGGAGGGAGGGGAAAGGGAGGGAGGAGGGAGGGGAAAGGGAGGGAGGAGGGAGGGGAAAGGGAGGGAGGAGGGAGGGGAAAGGGAGGGAGGAGGGAGGGGAAAGGGAGGGAGGAGGGAGGGGAAAGGGAGGGAGGAGGGAGGGGAAAGGGAGGGAGGAGGAGGGGAAAGGGAGGGAGGAGGGAGGGGAAAGGGAGGGAGGAGGGAGGGGAAAGGGAGGGAGGAGGGAGGGGAAAGGGAGGGAGGAGGGAGGGGAAAGGGAGGGAGGAGGGAGGAGGGAGGGGAAAGGGAGGGAGGAGGGAGGAGGGAGGGGAAAGGGAGGGAGGAGGGAGGGGAAAGGGAGGGAGGAGGGAGGGGAAAGGGAGGGAGGAGGGAGGGGAAAGGGAGGGAAGGGAGAGGGAGGGGAAAGGGAGGGAGGGGGGAGGGAGGGGAAAAGGGAGAGAGGGGGGAGGGAGGGGAAAGGGAGGGGGGAGGGAGGAGGGAGGGGAAAGGGAGGAGGGAGAGGAAAGGGAGGAGGGAAGGGAAAGGGGGGAGGGAGGGAGGAGGGAGGGGAAAAGGAGGAGGGAGGGAGGGAGGAGGGAGGGGAAAAGGAGGAGGGAGGGAGGAGGGAGGGGAAAAGGAGGAGGAAGGGGGGAGGGAGGGGAGAGGCAGGGAGGAGGGGGGAGGGAGGGGAGAGGGGAGGGGGGAGGGGAAAGGGGGAAGGGGAGGGAGGGGGGAGGGAGGGGAAAGGGAGGGAGGGGGGAGGGGAAAGGGAGGGGGGAGGGAGGGGAAAGGGAGGGGGGAGGGGAAAGGGGGGGAGGTAGGGAGGAGGGAGGGGAAAGGGAGGGAGGAGGGAGGGGAAAGGGAGGGAGGGGAAAGGGAGGAGGAGGGAGGGGAAAGGGAGGGGGAGGGGGGAGGGAGGGGAAAGGGAGGGGGAGGGGGGAGGGAGGGGAAAGGGAGGAGGGGGAGGGGGGAGGGAGGGGAAAGGGAGGAGGGGGAGGGAGGGGAAAGGGAGGAGGGGGAGGGGGGAGGGAGGGGAAAGGGAGGGAGGGGGGAGGGGAAAGAGAGGGAGAAGGAGGGGGGAGGGGGAGGAGGGTGGGGAAAGGGAGGGGGGGGGAAAGGGAGGGGGGAGGGGAAAGGGAGGGAGGAGCGAGGGGAAAGGGAGGGAGGAGCGAGGGGAAAGGGAGGGAGGAGCGAGGGGAGGGAGGGGAAAGGGAGGGAGGAGGGAGGGGAAAGGGAGGGGAATGGGAGGGGGAAAGGGAGGGGGAAAGGGAGGGGGGAAAGGGAGGGGGAAAGGGAGGGGGAAAGGGAGGGGGAAAGGGAGGGGGAAAGGAGGGGGAAGGGAGGGGGGGAAGGGAGGGGGAAAGGGAGGGGGAAAGGGAGGGGGAAAGGGACGGGTAAGGGGGAAAAGGGGGGAACCGCAAGACCCGGAAGGGGAAAAGGGAGGGGAAAGGGAGGGGGAAAGGGAGGGGGAAGGAGGGGGAAGGGAGGGGGAAAGGGAGGGGGAAAGGGAGGGGGAAGGGAGGGGAAAGGGAGGGGAAAGGGAGGGAGGAGCGAGGGAAAGGGAGGAGGGAGGGGAAAGGGAGGGGGGAGGGAGGGGAAAGGGAGGGAGGGGAAAGGGAGGGAGGGGAAAGGGAGGGAGGGGAAAGGGAGGGAGGGGAAAGGGAGGGAGGGGAAAGGGAGGGAGGGGAAAGGGAGGGAGGGGAAAGGGAGGGAGGAGAAAGGGAGGGAGGAGAAAGGGAGGGAGGAGAAAGGGAGGGAGGAGGGAGGAGCGAGGGGAAAGGGAGGGAGGAGCGAGGGGAAAGGGAGGGAGGAGCGAGGGGAAAGGGAGGGAGGAGCGAGGGGAAAGGGAGGGGGGGGCGGGAGGGGAAAGGGAGGGAGGGGAAAGGGAGGGAGGAGGGAGGGGAAAGGGAGGAGGGACGGGAAAGGGGGGGAGGGCGGGGGGAGGGAGGAGGGGTTAGGGAGGAGGGAGGGGAAAAGGAGGAGGAGGGAGGGGAGAGGGAGGGAGGAGGCAGGGGGGAGGGAGGGGGAGAGGGGAAAGGGGGGAAGGGGAGGGAGGGGGGAGGGAGGGGAAAGGGGGGGAGGAGGGAGGGGAAAGGGGGGGAGGAGGGGAAAGGGAAGGGGGAGGGGACTGGGGAAGGAGGAGGTTAAGGGCGGGAGAGGGTGGGGGAGGAGGTAAGGGGGAGGATGGGGGTTGGAGGTGGGTAGGAGGAGTAGGGTGGAGGAGAAGAGGGGGGACAACAGGGGGAGAATAGGAGATGTGGAGGAAAGAGGAGACTGCGGGGGGGAAGGGAGGGCAGCAGCGAAGAAACAATAAAGGGGGGGTGGGTGAGGTGTAAAGCTGGAAAAACAGGGGCAAGGGGGGTAGAAAGACAGAGAGGAGAGCTATGGAACAGGAGAGACAACACCGGGGGAAAGGGGGGGAAAAGCGGATGGAGTAGGGGAGAGGAAAGAGAACATGGGATAGGGAAGAAAGAAAGGAGGAAAGACGGGATATGGGACAGTGGAAAAATGGAAAAGAAAAAAAGGGGTGATGCGGAGGCAAGGAAATGAGGAAAGGGAGAACTGGAATGGAAGGAAAACGAGAAAAAGGGGACTGGGGGAAGGAGAGGCGCAAAGGGATAGTGGATATGTGGGGGGGTGGGACAGAGAAAGAAGTAAAGTGGCAACAGCTGGGAAGCCACCAGGAAAAGACAGAAAGCGTATGAGGGTCAGGAAAAGGGAGAGTGTAACTGGAGGGAAGAAAACGGAAAGGGGGAAGTACAGAGACAGCTTTGCGTGGGGGCAAGGAAAGGGGAAAGCAGGAAGAAGGACGGCTTGAGAATAAGGAGGAGAGGGGAAAGTGAGGATGGAACAGTACAGAAAGAAAGGAGGCAAGGAGAGACGGAACAGTGCAGAACTAAAAGGAGGAAAAGTGGGATGGAGGAAAAACAAAAAGAGGGGTGATGAGGGAAAAAAGGAAAAGGGGGAAGGGAAAGTAGAAACAGTGGGGAAAAAAACAGCACGGGCAAGCTGTAAAGATGGAAAACCAGGAGCAACAGTTAGGAGGTGGAGGCCAGGAGGTGGAATCCAGAAGGCGGAGGTCGGAGAGTGGAGGCCGGAGGTCGGAGAGTGGAGGCCGGAGGTCGGAGAGTGGAGGCCGGAGGTCGAAAAGTGGAGGCCGGAGGTCGAAAAGTGGAGGCCGGAGGTCGAAAAGTGGAGGCCGGAGAGTGGAGGCCGGAGGTCGAAAAGTGGAGGCCGGAGAGTGGAGGCCGGAGGTCGAAAAGTGGAGGCCGGAGAGTGGAGGCCGGAGGTCGAAAAGTGGAGGCCGGAGAGTGGAGGCCGGAGAGTGGAAGGTTTCCTGTGTAACTGGAGCATGGCACACCGCAAGTGCATGCCCATGGGCAGGCCCCGTCCTATTAGGCAATATCTTGAAATGACACTAAAAATGTCCTTTCCCCAGGGCTGCTATATCACGTGTGTATCTTCGGTTCTTATGATTATGCTGCAGAGCACCGCCTAGAGCAAGTAACACGCATAAACCAGCTCTCAAACATGCACTAATTACACACAAACTGTCACAAGGCACTGTCATGAGTCACGGTCATACACACGTGCCTCTGTGATTATTCCAAGGCAGATGTGCACAAGATCAACAATGCACAGCCCCATTCCACCGTGCACACCTCAAGACCACTGTATGCTCACACACACTCTCTGCGACTGAGTTGCACACACACCGGTACCCAGCCAAACCCAAAAGGCAAAGCAAAACAAACCGGAGTGCGATGAGACCAAACGATACTTTGCTTGAATACATGCTATACATTATTGTTTGCACCTGCAAACAACACCGAACTTAATCAGCTCCTAATGCTCATTTCACTGCTTTACTGCTCAAACTATCTTCCTCACACTACTCCTCAAACCTCATTTAGTACTCCTACTATCTCCCTACCTGCTTGCCCACATTACATAAACTGTCTGTCCCTCAGCCTCGACACCGTGGCTGCCGTCAAGTTCCTCCTGGTGACACCACGATAGCTACGGGCCTTCCTACACTTCCCGCTCCCCTCAGTGATGCGCTCTCTTCCCACGTGTGTGTAAGGTCCCCGCTGCTGGACTACCGCATCTCCAAAACGTGCTTGTCTGAAGAGGGAACAGGTGACTGCTGCTTCTCTGGAACCAGCTGCAGACCTCCGCAAAACAAACTACACAAAAAAAAGTCATGTTGCCATACTTGTCACAGCCCTTGCCAACACTATACCTCGCTTACGAAATACTGAAAAGTGCACCTGCTGCAATACCCATTCCTGCTCCACACTGGGCATCTCCCACAACACCCCACAACTTTGCTCCAGGACCATGAACAACTGCTACAGACAACTCCCAGAAACTACCAACACTATTCACCAACCAGGAGAATGTGCCCCAATAACACCAAATCCAGCAACCTACCAAGTAACCCTGCCTGCAAAAACCCCGGCCCGTGCCTGACCTCCGCCCAAACTTTGGCCATGAACGTCGCCTCACATAGCGGCCGGGACCGGGAAAAAAAAACTCAGCCAGGGGAAAAACAAAAAAAATCCCCGGGGTACGGTTTTTTTATTCGAGCTGTGTGCCCTACATGCCTGCAAAAGAAAACATGCAGACCTCCGCAGCCATCCTGCGGGTCCACAACACAAACAAAACACACCCCCCTCCCTCCGCTACACCAAAAGCCTCACCGCCCGCTCGGCTCCTACGTTCTCCCATGTGACGGCCGTAAGCAGCCATTGGCACGTCTCTGCGGCACTCCTCAGGAGTGCCAAACACAGCGGCCTCGCAGGTGACCCTGCCTGCGAAAACCCCGGCCCGTGCCTGACCTCCGCCCAAACTTTGGCAATGAACGTCACCTCGCAGAGCGGCCGGGACCGGGCAAAAAAAAATAAGGCGGGGGGGGTGGGGTGGGGTGGGGAGATTCCCCGGGCTGAGGTTATTTTATTCCAGTTATTTGCCCTACGAGCCTGCAAATCGCTGACTGCTCTGAGCCCTGTCACACTGCTCTATGCCTCTGCTCTTTCTGCACGCTTACTGCAAGTCACCTACAACAACTGCATTACAACTGCAAAGGCATTACTGTCTTACCTTACCTTACCTCACTGTCTGTTTCGCATTCGCTCCGCTCCCGGCCACGGGCAGGGAGACGGAGACCCTTTAGCCATCTACGCTGCCTACACAATACCATACGATACATACAACCATAGAGCCCTGTAATGTGCACCCAAGTCAAACAACTTGACGTGCGCTTAGAGCGCCATCGAGACAAAATATGATACAGGGTGGTACAATGAGCGTCCATCTCCGACAGCAGTACAGACGGTTAGGGAGTGGGACGACGCATGGTGCTCTCCGGCAGCGGTCCGGATGATTACGGAGGGGTGCCGATAGAAGGCAAACACCGATTTGGAGCGATACGCTGCCAGCCGCTCCCGTCTGTCGGTAGATGCTGATGCGGACCAAGACGCGGCAAATCCAATACGTAGCTGAACAAGGCAGTACGCATCGAAATACAGAACAGTGCAGTAAAAAAAACCACAATAGGCGGTGGTATGATGCCAGACCGTCTCAGACGGCGGTCGACACTATTTCACGGTAGTACAATGCAGAACCGATACTCAGCAGAACACTACAATACACATTCAGATACACAGTAATCCAGTAACAACACACAGTACGGGGCAGCACAAAGCCAGATGATCTCTGCTGGCGGGCGAGATGGTTAAGGACCGTCACGATGGGATACAAAGTAGAGCTACGCAATATGAGATGGTCTCCAAAGTCAGTCAAGACTACTACAGAGGAATACAATGCAAAACCAATACAGAGACGTACAGTGGAATAGGCATTTAAATAGGCAATGATCCAATTAAAAAACAACCCAAAACAAACCACCAGGGTCATACAATGCAAAACCATCTCCGATGTCAGTTGAGACCGTTACAGAGCTATACAATGTGAGAAACGATGCAATACAGGGTCATACGATACAAGACGGTCTCGGATGGCAATCGGGAGACATCCAGCTCACAGTGCGATACGATGCAAAGCCGATACGATGCCAAACAAAGCACGGTGCGTTGTGGTACAGACCGATCGACTACAAAAAAGAAAAAAAAAAAAACACACAGTACGGGGCGATATGAAGCGAGACTGTCTCACGTGGCGGTCGAGATAGTTACAGGGCGGCACGGTGCGAGACAAACCGCAACATGGGCCGATACAACGTGAAACGGTCTCCGATGGAGGTTGAGACAATTCCAGGGCGGTACAACGCAAAACCTAACAGTGCCGTACACATTCAAATACAGAACAGGCCGACAGAAAACGCAAGACGGAGTTACGCTGTGAGACGGTCTCGACAATTACAGGGCGGTACGATGCGACACATACCCAAATACAGACCTTGACGAAGCAAAAACAAAAAAAAAAAAACACACAAGCGCTGCCGACCGAGGCGGTCTCGGACGGCAGTCAAAACTAGACTGCTGCAATGCAACGCAACGCAACTCTCGAATGAAACGTGCGCGAGAAGCTTGGGTTTGGGACCCGACCCCAGAAAGACACGCGGATGAGATGCCGTAGGACATCTCTATGGGACCAGAAAGTACAAGAGCGGAGCAGAGCGGTCCGTCTGGGCCCCATCGCCTCCCCAAAGGTGACCCTCCAGATACATCTGCGATGTTAAGTACACTTGAAGGTCCGATCGCAGGCGGCAGACGCAGACCTGTGCCGCACGCAGAGGCCACAAGAGTGACCGTGAGACGCTATAAGACTGTGGGTGAGAACGACTCCCGTACGGTCAATGATGCCAGCGCAGAAGCCCTACGGCGCCACGATGATGCAGATGCCTTACAGTGGCCCCGAAAGAGAAGCGACGACTGCCACCCCTGACAGAACGCGACTGTCAAACTCATAACGGCGGATGCATGAGAAGGCAGGCTTTAAGACCTCAACCCCTTAAGGGCACGGGAACGAAACCCCAGAAGAGTACTCTGTGGAAATGGGAATCTCGACGACGGAGCCGCACGTGCCGCCTGGCTGGCCGCCACGAGTGGAGACTGATCGGAAAGATCCGCAACATAATACGCACTGGATGGAAGGACGCTTTAAAGTAGGCTATCGAGACGAGAACGGCTCGAGGGGCACTATGCCGACGAGACGACGCTCTCTAGACACTCGGGAGGGCTACCGAGGTGCCTGTGGATCGCAAAAGAGCTACGGAGACTTCGAGACCAGAGGAAGGTATTACGCAAGACAGAGAAAACGGACCACACAAACTACATGATGACAGACGCGAGCCGGAACGGCCCTGACGGGTGCACACTACCCTCACGCTGAAGAGCGACCCCCTCCCTTTACCTGCCCGAAGGGGACCGCTCCGGGACAGCCCTCTGCCCTACGCTAACTTTAAAACCCGTCTCCGCAGTTGCCGACCCTGTCCCCTCGCTCCCCAAACAATCTCCGCCGCGAGTCCCTCTGCTGACCTTTTGGAGGGCCTGGACTCCTAATCCATCCTCGACAAAAAAGACCCCGATTGGCAAACGGCATTATTCCTGCAGGCGACAGATTCTTCTTCATCGCCTGCAAAAACAAACAAAAAAAATGCGCAGGCAACAGTGCCATTGGGAAGCATCGCATCGGTCAACATAGACTTTTCCTGTGACAGCCCCCGCCTCGGACACGCCGTGGTGTTCCGCTCACCTGATCTGCACGGATTCCGGAGTCGGGTGCTGTGACCGTCCTTCTTTCTGGCACCTAACACATTCAGGAATTGAAACTGGGGAAAAACAACAAGAAAACGACAGCCGAGTCTAACTGCTGTCACAGAGATAACGGTCATATCTCCCCTCTAGTACCAAAAACAATGACCCACCTGCTCACGGTGCTCTGCTCGGCTCTGCTGCGTCACCCTGCGCAGCTTGTCCCTTCGTATCTGAAAAACCAACAGCGACGATCAGCTGGATGCAGAGAGATAGCTTCGTAACAATAAAGTCTCCATCCTTTTTAGAAACCTCATCTGCACGCCAACTGGCAGCTCGCCAGAAAGAAAAAAAAAAAACAAACAAAGAAAAAAAAAACACACCACACCCACACCACAAACTTCAAGCCCCACGCAAAACATCCTTGGCGTCTTTGAGATGCAGTCTCCTGCGCTGCCGCTGAACGGCCCCTCCCGCAGAGCTCTGCCCTTCCCCATAAAGCGTTAATGAAAAACCCGTTGGCAAAATCTGCTGCCGGCTATTCGGTCCAAAATGACCTTACCGCCTTTGCCTCGACACATCGACATATTAATTGTAGACTGTTACGGCTATCCCACCTACCCCTGACTCTACACCCCTGGGCAGGGCGACTCCGAGCCACGCAGACATGCACAGATACTACACGGAACACCACAAACGACCCGCCTCAAACGTGAGAGAAAACTCTCAGCGAGAAGAATGACGCAGGGATGGAAGTCGCTGTCGGGCAAGAACACCTGCGAGACCACAACGGTGACGTGAGGACGCTCTGGGAAACACGCAAAAGAAAGAGTAGACCGTCGGGGCCCGTGACGAGAAGTGACTCTCAAAACCGAGATGACGTATGTGCGGGAAGCCCGGCTTCGACACAGAAGAACATGAGGATGAAGGGAACGACACCCGGTCCCGGAAAATGGATGGGTAGAGAGCAGAGCTGCTCGTGCAGCCGGGAACGATGCTACAAAAGCGGGGCGACCGAAAAGCCTTCTGAGGCTCAAGACCGATCCACACTTTAAGCTCATAAAGCGACGAGAGTGACACCCGATTGGCGCCATGCTGATGAGTACTGCCGATCAAGCCCCACGGGCTGCACACGAGGCACGTGTCGTGCTCCTCGTGCAAAGCGCAACGACGACATTAAGAACGGACGAAGCTCTACAACACGGAAGACGTATCACACAGACTGTACGACAACAGACACAGGCTGGAACCGCCCTGCCCGGCACACGCTAGCGTCGTGCTGACGCGTAACCCGCTGCCCCTTTACCCACCCAAAGGGGACCGCTCCTGGACAGCCCTCTGCCCTACGCTACCTTTAATACCTGTCCCTGCAATTGCCGACCTCGTCCCCTCCTTCCCCCGACCACACTGCGATGCCGCTCCCTCGACTTATCTTTCAGAGGGCCGGGAGGCTTAATCCATTCGCAACGAGGAAAACCGCAGTCCGCCAACGGAATTCGTCCTGCAGTCGCCAGGATCCTCTTCGTCACCTTTAAAGACATACCCAAACCCCACACAAGAGTGCGGTCAGTCGGCATCGCGTCAGTCAACACGGACCTTTACCGCAACACGCCCCTCCTCAGAAGCGCCGCTGCGTTTCTGCTTACCTGCTCCGTGTCAACTCCAAAGTCAAATGCTGCGGCTGCGTGTGAGCGGGCACGGGAAGGCCGCGGGAAGAGCCACAAAAACACAGGTGAAGTGTGACGAGTAAGTATTTTGTCATTACACCGCCAGCCGGGAAATTCCCAAAGGGGGGCCCGGGCAGAGGCACACGAGCGCAGATCCAGGCATCGATCCGTCTGTGCTAGAGCATCGCCAAATGGGCTGTTTACACCTGTATATCGGGGATTGCCACAGCCAAATTTCACTGCCACGCTTTGCCCTTTCCACAGGGGGGCGGGAATCTCAAGCTTGGCCAACAAGGTGCTTCTGAGTCTCTCGCAGGCCTGTGTTATCAAAACGCAGATGGTCTGCCTGTCAAGCAGACAAGACTAAACAACCATTAGGATGGTATACGTGTTCCTCTACACCCCAGATCCGAGTCACTTGAGCAGGTTTAGAATCCTCCTTGACATCCTTCTGCTTCTTCTCCCGTGCGGCGAGTCATCATTAGTGACACCTAAAACACCGAGAGACTCAAAATTATTCTTGCGCTCCCAAGAAGTCACCGGCCCCGCACGCCTCCTCTCGACTACCCGGCTCACCTCAAACCCTCATCCGCTCCCAAAGGCAACCCGCACAATGCCTGCAGATTAAAAGGGAGAAACGCTTCACTGAGCTGCCACGTGACACTTTGCTATTAGACACCGATGGGGCCTGCGCTGGCCTCGCCGGCTAGAACTGCTCATCGGCGTGCAGCATCGCCCATCCCAGCCTGTGTGCGGCACCTGCAAGAACACAAGCAAAGCAACACGTGCTGAGATACACTCTGAAACTTCAGGCCGTGGATAAAAATTCCCGTGTCCCGCTTCTTGACCTTGACAACTTTCCGGCCCATCCTCCGTCACTTTGGGTGGCAGCCCTGGGTCTTGCGCCCCACCTGTAAAGCACAAACGGCACGGGTTCCTTACAACTTGACCAGCCTGAAAAAGGACCGATACTTCAGCCCACCGATCGCCGGTCACCTGGACCGAGTCGGCCACTGAGTCAGCTCATCGCATCAAGGATTCAATTCGGGAAAAAAATAAAACAACACACACACACACACACACACACACGCTGTCATAGAACCACCGGTCACATCTTCCCTCTAACGCCGCACATGGCGACCCGCCTTCTTATAGTGCTCCGCTCGGCTCTGTTACGTCGCCCTGCGCAGCTTCTCCCTCTGCATCTGAAAAACAACATCAAACAAGTCACCTGGATGGGAAGCGATGGCTTCCTCATTCCAACGGTCGCATTCCCATTTACAAATACTATCTAGACACCAACACAGCCTGCCATAAAAATATAACGTTATCCCATACTCAAAGTGCCACACGAAGCAGCCTTTTTTTGTCTTTGAGGTGCAGACTCCTGCACTACTGCTGACCAGCATGTTCAACATGTCGCTGCTCATCTCAAAAACCGCTGATGGAAGAGCTGTCCGTACAGCCTGCCGATGGCTACTCGATCCCACATGATCGGACCCCCTCGGCCCCAACAGCCTAGCCCGATCGCTGGGTTCACCACACACTTTCTGCCGACCCACCTACCCCTGACTCCACACCCCCGGGCAGGGCGGCTCCGAGCCACACACGCACGGATGGACACACTGACACTACACGAAATCCTACAGTGAACCTCAAAGATGAGAGAAAACTCTGAGCGAAAGTGACGCCCCCTCGAACAAAGACGTCATCGAGCAAAATGACGCGCGAGATCGTAACGGTGAAGTGAGGGGCCTCGACGGAAACCCCGAAGAACGTGCAGAAAGTCACGACCCGCGACAAGAAGTTACTCGCCAAACTGAGAAGACGTACATGCGGGAAACCGGGCTTCAAGACCTAAGAGCGCAACGATGCGGGACAGAAGGCCCGCGCCCTGAAAACGGACGGCCAGAGAACAAAGCTGCTCACGCAGCTGGGAACCGCGCCGCAAACGAGGACCGTCCAGACACTTCCGTGGCACCGCACCTATCCACGCTTTAGGCCTTTCATGCAAGAAAAGCGGCGCCCGACTGGCGCTATGCCGATGAATACAGGTGTTTGAGACTCCGGGGTGCCGCCCGAGGCGCCGTGCCTTGCTGCTGGGGCGCAAACCCGACATCGAGATCCGACGAAGGTCTAAGACACCGAAGACACAGGCTGGAATCGCCCTGCCCGGCACACGCTACCGTCAGGCTGACGAGTAACCCGCTCCCTTTACCTGCCCAAAGGGGACTGCTCCGCGACAGCCCTCTGCCCTACGCTAACTTTAAAAGCCGTCCCTGTGACTCCAAAACTTGTCCCTCAGCTTCGAGCTCCGTGGCTCGTGGCTTCCTCACCTTATCTTTCCAAGAGTGATGGGTCTGAAGCCATCCTCAACAAGAAAAACACCACAGGAAACCAAGGGGATTCATCCTGCATTCACCAGGTTTCTCTTCATCATCTGAAAGAAAAAAAAGAGGGAAAAAAAAAATTGGTCAAACAAAAACACCACACAGGAATCTACAGACAACAGTGTCATCGGTCAACACGCACTTTTCCTGCGCCATCCCCAGCTCAGATGCGCCGTGGCATTCCACTCGCCTGCTCTCCACTAACGCCGCCGTCCACAGGCTCTGGTGCTCGTTCCTTGTAGTGCCCGAGAGACACAAAGTTACAATTGCACTTAAATAACTCACCAGCCCCAGGCGCCTCCTCTCTACAACACAGCTCACCTAAAATTCTCCTCCGATTCCAAAGGCAGCCTGCACGGCACCTGCAAATTCCAAAGGGAAACGCTTCACTGAGCTACCACGCCATACTTGGTTACGAGACACCTACCCTGCCCGCAAGCCCCTCGCCTGCTCCTACGGCTCATCAGCACGCGGCACCACCCCACCGAGCCTGCTTGCAGCACCTGCAAAAACCCCAGCGATACAGCACGTGCCGAGACACTGCCCGCAACCGTAGCCCCTGGCCACCGATTCTCATCTCCCGCCCCTTCACCGCGACAACTCGCCGGCCCGTCCTCCGCCACTTCGGGTCACCGTCTTCACCCTTGCGCGCCACCTGTAAAAACCAAACAACACCAGTCGCTTATCGCTTCGCTGGCAATACAACACCCAAACAACTAACTGCTACCCAATCACTCACCGATCACAGCTTACCCGGACAGAATCAGCCCCGGTGCCCGTATCACACGGCTCTCGTTGCTTCAAGCTTCCAACTGAAACGGAAAAATACCCTCACGTAGTCATCACAGAGCCACCGGTCACAGCTTCCCTCTAAGACCACGCACTGACCGGCCTTCTGACAGAGCTCCGCTCGGCTCTCCTACGTCGCCCCACACGGTGCGTCCCCCTGCACCTGAAAAAAGAAAAAAAAAAAAAAAAAATCAAATTTAGTCACCTGGAGGCGGAGAGATAGCTTCATAATGACAAGTGTTCCCATTGACAAATGCCATCTACAGCCCAACTACAGCCTGCCAGAACCAAAGGCCGCTAATCTTAAACGCCACACAGAGCGGCCTCAATACCTTGGAGAGGCAATCTCCGTCGCTACTGCTGAACGGCCTCTCCCACTTAGCTCTGCTGCCCCCCTTAGAACATTACCAACAAAAGCTGCCCACGCAGCCCTCCGATGGCTACTCGATCCCACGTGACCGGACCCCCTCGGCCCCAACAGCCTAGCCCGATGGCTGGGTTCACCACACACTCTTTCTGCGGACCCACCTACCCCCGACTCCACACCCCCGGGCAGGGCGGCTCCGAGCCACACACGCACGGATGGACACACTGACACTACACAAAATCCTACAATGAACCTCAAAGATGAGAGAAAACTCTCAGCGAAAGTGACGCCACCACGAACAAAGACGTCATCGAGCAAAGTGACGCCACCACGAACAAAGACGTCATCGAGCAAAGTGACGCCACCACGAACAAAGACGTCATCGAGCAAAGTGACGTGCGAGATCGTAACGGTGAAGTGAGGGGCCTCGACGGAAACCCCAGAGAACGTGCAGAACGTCACGACCCGTGACAAGAAGTTACTCGCCAAACTGAGAAGATGTACATGCGGGAAACCAGACTTCAAGACCTAAGAGCGCAACGATGCGGGACAGAAGGCCCGCGCCCTGAAAACGGACGGCCAGAGAACAGAGCTGCTCACGCAGCTGGGAACCGCGCCGCAAACGGGGACCGTCCAGACACTTCCGTGGCACCGCACCTATCCACGCTTTAGGCTTCTCATGCAAGAAACGCGGCACCCGACTGGCGCTATGCCGATGAATACCGGTGTTTGAGACTGCGGGGTGCCGCCCGAGGCGCCGTGCCTTGCTGCTTGAGCATAAATCCAACGTCGAGAACAGACAAAGGTCTAAGACACCAAAGACAGACTACACAGATAAGACCACAGACAAAGGCTGGAACCACCCTGCCCGGCACACGCTACCGTCGGGCTGGAGAGTAACCCGCTCCCTTTAACTGCCCAGAGGGGACTGCTCCGCGACAGCCCTCTACCCTACGCTAACTTTACAAATCCTTTCCCACAGTTGTCTCGGTGGTCCCCTCTTGTGCGCCCGTTCCTCAACTCATCTTTCAAAGGGCCGGGGTTCTGACTCCATCCTTGACTTCACACGCGAAAAACAGCTAGCCGTTAAATTCCTCCATTGACTGCATCCATCACCTGCAAAAGAGATAAAAAAAAAAAAACACACAAACCAAATCCAGAGCCTGAAGCGACAATTCTATGCACTACGTAAGACACCAAAAAAACACAAAATTACCATTACGCTTGGATAAAATCACCGGACACGTACTCCTCCTAGATACTACCCAGCCCACCACGAATGCAAGAAACCGCAAAGTAACACACCTTAACGACACCCAAACCAAAATGCAAAAATATCTAAAAGAGGTAATGAACCTGCCTCCGTTGCCCCTGTCCCGAAAGTTCAGAAACTCCATCCCTTCTCCTGAATTGACAGAGAATGAACCCCGCTTCTTCCACACAACTCCCGCCCTGTATGAGTGCCTCTGAACCCCCTCTTGTCAGCTACCCCTCGGGAGCTGCTCTTCCGAGCCGTGCCCTGCAGGCAGCTCCTTTCTTGCCACGGACTCCAGGCTGCATTACAAACCCACAAAACAAGTGAAAACCGCTGTACATTAAATCTCTCCTACTTTCTCGAGGAATGCTAACTCCCCATGTACGGATGTATACGACATGCTCACCCGAGCGCCCGCTAAATCATCTTATCGTTGCTCCTACTATGAAAATTTATATCGGCAACTTACGCTGTATGTAACAAAACCGGTGAGAAAAACCCACAGAGTTCCATCTCCAATTATGTCAGGAATTCCAGGTAGACGCAGTGCACCTGGAAAAAAAAAAAAGAACATGCTATTAAACCATCTTACCATCCCTGTATGCTCAATACTAAATTACTGACCTTAAAAAAAAACAAACAAAAAAAACAAAAAACCAAAAAAATAAAAACAAATAAGTTTACTTTCTATTAAATATGCTGCTGAACTTGAACTGGTCTAGAAAGTCTTTCCTACCAGTTACTATTGGTCTTTCTCTAAATGTGAACGCACACCTACCCAAATAGCTGAGCTGGATCCAAAAATGTATTTCATCTCAGGATCAGCAAAGGACCTACACCACAGACACCCAACGGCAGAATGAGCTCACTCAGCAGAGGCTGTGGCTCATATACCCCGGGCCCCGCCTACCACCCTTCCCACAACCCCCCGGGAAGGGGTGGGACGGACCAGCAGAAGGCATAAAGGCTGCCGTGGGGGTCACAGCTCCTTTCCTCGTCAGCCTTAAGTTTACGGCACGTGAGGGAGCGATCGGGGACAGCGGCGCTTACGAGAAAGGCCGATATCTGCGTTTCTACCGGGACTGCAGCGACGCAGCCGGAGACGGGACCGGGTAGGTAATTCCACTGAATTGTTCCATTGCGTAGATAGAAAGAATTAAAAATCATACTAAGCCCGAAAAGACGCTAGTTTACTAAATGTAATAATGACATTATCGACAAAATTAAGGTGCTTGAGTTTCCTTTTAAACCAAATACAGAGCTACGGGGTCGTGCGTTCCTTTTAGCGGCAACGTGCATACTACCTACCTTCTGCCCGAATTATATTCTGCATAGGACTGAACGACAAAACGGACCTAGATCCCGTGAGAAAACCTTCTCAAAAATATCTCTGCTTGTACCGTACGTCACTTACTGTAAAGTGCTGATAATTTAGAGCCCTACGTGATCTCTCCTTGACCGATACCGTTAAGGGATCTAGATGAGTCCGAAAGGACGGAAAGCACCAAAACATGTGGAAATGCAATAAAAGTATCGGAAATGGGATGAAGCAGTCTAAGTAACACCTGAGTACCTAGAACAAAAATAAATTGCCAAAGACAACAAAAACCACCATGGGAAGTATGTCTATAGAAATAGAAGAGGGCTTTCTAAGAGGAGACCTGAGCCGACGATAGGCATCTTTAGGGTGCCGGATACGATATAGAAACAGACTATAAGACAGACACCAAACAGGTGGCTCTGGAGCATACAGATGGTTTCGGCAAAAGTTCTATCGGAACAGGAGACACGGTCAGAGGAATTAGAAAGGTCCCAAAGGGGCCGAAGAGACCAAAGGAGATGGGGAGATGTGACGAGCTCAAAAGGGAATTGAGCAAAATACAGATGTCCTCGAGGACCTGGAGACGGACTGGAGGGTGACCGAGGGTGACAGAGCAAACAGACAGACCAGAGTAACAGATGCGGACTCGGGAAGCGTTCTGGGGGGAAAAGAGGGGTGCGGAGTGCCCTCCGGAACTAAACTGGGACTCCGGGACATAGCGGTTGTGTCACGAGAGCTCGGAGGGAGCAGCGGAGGAGTCCCAAGGGGCCTGAGAGCTCAAAGAAGCCTCAAAAGTAAGGAGGAGGAACTCCGAAGGGGAGTTCGACAAAGCACGGATACTGTCAGGGCGCTGGGGGCAGAAAGACGGCTTCCTAAATTGCAAATAGTAAGCTAAGGGCGCTCTGAGGCGCACAAAAAAATACTACCCAAAGGAAGCTGAACTGCTCTATGAGCGCTGTGGAGTACGAGAAAGGACTCGGAACGCATGGCTATAGAGAGTAGAGGCATTAGGAGGGGGCAGAGTAAGAAAAGAAGGCTCAGAGCCACGGCAGGTGCTTCCGAGTTCCAGGACGGCATCTGGGCAAATTACAGATGCATGAGCGAGAGAAGAACCTAATGGTTATACCCTCAGTAGCAGAGAGAAAAATAACGGAGCGTTGTACGGCAAAGAAAAAACAGAGGCTCTGACGGACCGAAAGAAAGGGAGATTAAGTGCTAAGAGGTGCTGGGGAGATCGAGGAGGGTCTCGGGAAGCATCTTGATGGTGAGGAGAGGGGTGTCTATGAGGACTGAGGGACCAAAGAAGGCTTGGGGACGACGAGGAACTCGGGTGATCCTCTGAGTGGAGTACAGATGGTCTCGGGTCGCAGGGGACAGAATGTTCAATCCTAGGTAGTGTAGAAGAACGAGTGCTCTACGGCTCAAGGATGGCCCCACCTAAAGAGCAACAAGACGGATGTGGAGCACAGGGAAAGTGTCGGAAGTCGGAGGGACAGAAAAATGACTGCGAACACGATGATTGACTTTCAACAGAGTAACCGTGTCATTGGAGGCCCAGGAAACTAATAGAGGCACAGCTCGAGGGAAGAGAGGACGGAAGGACTGGGCTGGGTCTTGAGGAACGGTCTGGGAGCACCTGCCCGCCGGAGTCGCGAGGTTCAGACCGGAACCCCTTCTTTTCTAAACTCCTGAGAAAGGAATCTAGGTGGAACCCGTCTTAGCCTCTGACCGTAAATAAAGAGCTTGTGCCCCAGGTTCGGTCACAAAGTTGATTTATGAACGGCTCGGGGCCTCCAAAGAGGGACCCCGCGGGTTCTTTTCCTGTGCTTTTTAAAGCCTCACATTCTATTGCGTAAGCTATTCAGGCACATGTTAACGTGACGAGTGCGGCTCTTGACCGATTAAATTGTTCAACGGTTAGTGTGTCCTCTTTGATGACTGGAGTTTTAGCGCGGGTGATTTTACCGTCTTCTGTAGTTTCCGGATCTCTGTCTCATCCGTTGAGGTATGTCATCCGTCTTCTGATGATTATGGGCAGAACGGTCCCTTTTTTCATTTCGAAGAATAATAGTTTCCCCTTGACCGAAACAGTCGCTCTAATTCATAACGTCAACTATACAATCTTCATTATTATGACTTACAAGATTTCATTGTTACTTAGGTAACAATGTATCAAAGTCATGCAAAACTACTAGCTGTTCGTGCGCGAACAAGCAGTTCCGCCAAAGTTCGCTACGTTGCTGTTACATCTTGCGGTCTAAGGCTTTGCTGATCTAGCTACATACACTAGGGAAAACTTCGGTTTCCCACTCTGGGTCGCAGATACGGACTCAGGCGCTCTTCCGAGGGAACGAGAGGGGGTTGATGCCTGCAATAAAGTTAAACGTATGCTAAGGGCAACCTGGAAAGCATCCGTAGGTGTTGCGACACGGTGAGAGAGACCAAGGAAGACTCGGGGACGTGAGGAGGGAGTCCGGAGAGGCTGGGGACCAAATGGAAGCACGCTAGATGGCAGAGAGGACGATAAGAGAACTCTGAGGCACAAACAAAGAGAGGATGGGAGTCTGAGGGAAAGAGCTCAGACAGAAAATTTGATCGGGGATCGAGTAAATAATAAAGAAAATCAAGAAATAGCGAAGGCAATCTGGAAAGACGTAGAAAGAAAATTTAAAAATAGAGGGCACTAAGGAAAGGCAAGAAATAATTAAAAATAGAGACAGCAAAGGAGATAAATGTGGACAGAAAGTCTTCAGACTATCCGTGATTAAAGAATCCAGGAAAAAATTAGAAAATAGCAATGGCAAACTAAAATGCGGGAGTAGGCAGAAAATCTAAAAAGCGGTAGCACAAAGGAAGACAATTTTTAAAAAATGGCAAAGAGACTAAAAGTAGGCATAGCCAGGACAATAAAAAAGCGATAGGCAACAGGGGAAGTAAAGACAAAGATTAACGGCAAACTAAAACAGATGTAAAAGAGAATTTTAAAAGCGATGGCACTGAGGAAAGACGAGAAAATTAAAAAAGATAAGCAATACAGAGAAACAGGGAAACAGGCAAAAACCCAGACAATATGAACAGCTAACTGAATCAGACACGTAGAATGAAGATTGTCAAAACTGTCAGCATTAACGAAAGAAGAAAAAAGTTTAAAATAAAACCAGACAACGAGATAAAAGCAGATAGAAAGGACAAGGTAAAAGCAAGAGCAATTAGACAAAAAATAAATAAAAATGAAAATATAGGGACAGCAAACTAAATAAAAATCTTTAAAAGCCACAGGGTACATGACCAGCACAAAACACTTAATAAATGACTATTGGCTACTTCATAAAAGTAAACAGAGAGAGAGATATGGCGACAGGGTAAGAGGCAGACAGGAAAACATTACAAAATGGGGATAGCTAACTGAATAAAAGTTCACCTAGTGATAACATTTAAAAAGCAAACGGATTATTAAAGAGGAGAGGGAGAGAAATTACAGCAGACAAGCTTTTAGGTCAAGAAAAAGACAAAGAGATTACTTACCGATTACTGTCACAGACAAACCAGGTTCGACTTGGGGAAATTAAGTCATTGTTCCTCAAATAATGCAAATAAGAACAAATCCAAAAAACAGCTTCCTGCCACCCCTCCCTCTTTTCCTGGGCGCCTCTTCTCTCCTGACTTCTCTACATCCCACCCCTGACCAACGTAGGGGGACATGGCGTGGGGGTTGCGGCGCCTTCCTCCTCAGGCTCTTTTTCTGCTCCAGTGTGGGGTCCCTCCCGCGAGGCCGCTGGTCTGGCACAGGCTCTCGGCTTCCTTCAGGCACAACCACCTGCTCCGGCCTCGGGTCCTCCACGCGCCGCTGGGGCACGTTGGCTCCACCCTGGACCTCCCTGGACTGCAGGGGGACAGCCTGCCTCACCACGGTCTTCACCACAGGCTGCAGGAGAATCTCTGCTCTGCTTCCTACCAGCGCTGCCGATGGGCTCAGCTTTAACCAGCAGCACATCCGTCTCAGAGTGGGAACTGGCTGTGCCCAACATGCAAGCGCAATGGGCCACAAGGCAGAGGAGGAGGAATTAAAAAAGGGGACGGTGAGGTAGACAGAGATAAACTGAAACATACCAAAAAACCTCGATGAGCTGAAGGGGAGAGACAGAGCAATTAAAGAATGTGGACGGGCAGCCAGGCAGAGAGAGAACAATAAAGGTAAAAATGGGCGGTGGGACACATATTTTATATTCTAAAATCCTTTATGTAATCGAGGAGGGGTTTTGTAGAGTAGATTTTTATTTTGGACACCTTCGCTATACACAAACAAATAATCATATGTCAATAGATAGTAAAATGAGAGGGTTTTCTCTATTGCAATGGCTCCCACCCATGTTTCCAGATTGTAATGTTTTCTAATGTCCCCTATGAATGTCCGTCCTCTGACGCATACGCCCCCCACCATGGACCTTGGGCTGCCGTAAATGGCATCATCCTATTTCAGCGTATTCCCAAATAGGCCAGAAAAAAGAGGAAGGCTTCAGGTGGACATGCGGCACGTCCTTTAAAGATGAGAAGTATTTGAAGACTTCAAATGAGTGTGGATCCATTGGATGAAATTTTGCAGCCACTGTTAGTGTGGCAGTAAAGCTGCTGTCTGTTCTCGAGAAAGGGCTTGTCCCTCCCCCATTCCCTTGGGGTGGACATGTATGCGTGTGCTTCTATCCTAAAAAATAAAAAAAGAAATAAAAAAAATAGGGGGAAGGGGCAGGGGAAAGGGTGTGTGCAGGGAGGGGAAAGGGAGGGAGGGGAAAGGGAGTGAGGAGGGAGGGGAAAGGGAGGGAGGGGAAAGGGAGGGAGGGGAAAGGGAGGGGAAAGGGAGGGAGGGGAAAGGGAGGGAGGGGAAAGGGAGGGAGGAGGGAGGGGAAAGGGAGGGAGGAGGGAGGGGAAAGGGAGGGAGGAGGGAGGGGAAAGGGAGGGAGGGGAAAGGGAGGGAGGAGGGAGGGGAAAGGGAGGGAGGGGAAAAGGAGGGAGGGGAAAGGGAGGGAGGGGAGAGGGAGGGGAAAGGGAGGGAGGAGGGAGGGGAAAGGGAGGGAGGAGGGAGGGGAAAGGGAGGGAGGAGGGAGGGGAAAGGGAGGGAGGGGAAAGGGAGGGAGGGGAAAGGGAGGGGAAAGGGAGGGAGGGGAAAGGGAGGGGGGAGGGAGGGAGGAGGGAGGGGGGGGAAAGGGAGGGGAGAGGGGAAAGGGGGGGGAAGGGAGGAGGAAGAGGAGGGAGGGGAAAGAGAGAGAAGGGAGGGGGGAAGGAAGGGAAAGAGAGGGAGAAGGGAGGGAGAATGGAGGGGAAAGAGAGGGAGAGGAGAGGGGAAAGGGAGGGAGGGGGGAGGGAGGGGAAAGGAGGGAGGGAGGAGCGAGGGGAAAAGGGGGGAGGAGGGAGAGGAAAGGGAGGAGGGAGGGGAAAGGGAGGAGGGAGGGGAAAGGGAGGAGGGAGGGGAAAGGGAGGAGGGAGGGGAAAGGGAGGGAGGGAGGGAGGAAGGGGGGGAGGGAGGGGAAAAGGAGGAGGAGGGAGGAGGCAGGGGGGAGGGGAAAGGGGGGGAGGGGGGAGGGGAAAGGGGGGGAGGGAGGGGGGAGGGGAAAGGGAGGGGGGGAGGGGAAAGGGAGGGGGGAGGGAGGGGAAGGGAGGGAGGGGAAAAGGGAGGGGAGGAGGGAGGGGAAAGGGAGGGGAGGGGAAAGGGATGGAGGGGAGAGGGGAAAGGGAGGGGAGAGGGGAAAGGGAGGGGAGAGGGGAAAGGGAGGGGAGAGGGGAAAGGGAGGGGAAGGGAGGGGAGAGGGGAAAGGGAGGGGGGAGGGGAAAGGGAGGGGGGAGGGGAAAGGGAGGGGGGAGGGGAAAGGGAGGAGCGAGGGGGAGGAGGGAGGGGGGAGGGAGGGGGGAGGGAGGGGGGAGGGGAAAGGGAGGGAGGGGGGAGAGGGGAAAGGGAGGGAGGAGGGAGGGGAAAGGGAGGGAGGAGGGTGGGGGAAAGGGAGGGGAGG